>NW_026855570.1:0-30289 GCF_026571515.1 Ruditapes philippinarum
TCATGTCATTATTAGATCGATATGTTGAGCTGAATGTCTGATTGTCTAGCTCGACATAAGAAATTTTCTGAATGTCTAGCTGATTTTGTCGATTGTCTAGCATCACATTCACTTTGAAAATTCTTTTTGATTTTTATTATAGATCGAATGTTGAGCTGAATGTCGATTTTGTCTAGCTCACATAAGAAATTATCGAATGTCTAAGCTGATTGTTTTGATTGTCTAGCTCAACATTCACTTTGAGGATACTTTGATAATTATTACACGTCGAATGTGGAGCTGAATGTGATTGTCTAGCTCGACATAAGAAATTTCGAATGTCTGGCGATTGTTAGATTGTCTAGTCAACATTCACTTGAGAAAATTGTGTGATTATTATTATAGATCGAATGATTGGAGCTGAATTTGATTGTCTACTATTACATTGAATGTCGATTGTTGATGTTGATTGTTTTAGCCAAGTTTATTGTACATGATTTGCTGTCGCGGTAAACATTAATTCAGCGAATTTGCTTGCAAGATATTTGAATGACCTCGTGTAATTATAGCTTCGCAAGACCAATCATTATTCTACAAGAAATGTTAATTTTCTTTAAGTTTATTTTTTTTCAACTTCCCCTTCATGATTCTTCATTTAACCCTTTCCTTTATAGATATAACTGGTAAAATAACTATATGAACCGGTGCATATTGAACCCTAGATGAGCCGAGTACTAAGAATCTATGACTAAATATAGTTAATAACGCATGTTTCTTTTTTTCGTGTTAAAATATCTGTAGAAACCCAAGGGATTAGTTCGGTACCCGACCCAACGTATCCGAGGGTTTCAGCAGTTTTATGACACGGAACATCATTCGTTAACGCTTATTCTAGCATAAAAGCATGCATAAATCTAAAACAATCCTACACAATCAAGCAACATCTACTGTTTTCCTCGGATTGCACGGGAACGTCAGCGTTTGTATGTGACCGTGACTCATTCCGTTTTAGTTAAGCAGCGTCCGGGCCACAATGTATTGACGCTTGTGCCACGGAAAACGTATATCAAAAAGGTTTTTTAACAGCGCATGAGCGCTAGAATCCTCCTTGTTAAAAGATTTTTTGGTCTGCTTAAAACACCCCGAAATCATTGGTTATAAGGCAGTTTTATGCATAGAATAAAAGTAATGAATAACAACATGGATTCCAAGAAGACTAAAAGCAAACTCACATTGCAAATACTACCGCAATTATAATACTGCTAATAAATTCACGAATTTTCATTGGTTTAGGGGCGGGATATATTTTTATAGGTTATTACAGAGGTCTGATGTGCCTTTATTCGATTTTGGCCCACTAAAAGAGCCGAGGGCTAATTACCGATTCTTTAGACCCATATCGCATTAAGGAAAGGCAGGTTCCAGACCGTTCTATAAAACCTTTTTATTGCATGTGCTCATTTATTGTTTTGGTTTCATTAAGAATTAAAAAAAATCCGTTTGAAAAACATGTTTTCAGCGACAATGTATAATTTTATTTTAAAAAGCGAGGACTTTTTGACGTCGTCTAATGACGTTGACGTCATTTTCCTTCAAAACATTTGTTTTTAATATATTTTGGGTTATTTAACTGTTGAGTATTGTTTTTCAAATGTTTCTTCAATTTTGCTTTTTTTCAAGATATATTTCATTAAACGTATTTTTTCTTATAAAATTGTCAATCTTCGCGTTTTTAGCAACCCGAAGTGGGGAAAATCGATATCGCCCAACGAAGTCGGACCGTATCGATATTTGGCGCATCCACGTCACCTGACCACGTACTATTACATGGACAAAACTCATATACGTTTAAATTCACATTTTTTTTCTATTATAGTGTTTGCCGTTGCGTATTTTATAGTATTACACAGGTCTTATGTGTCTGAAGCAATATGGCCAAGAAGAAGGTATTGGCCCGAGGGCTTTAGCGGTCTCGTAGGCCAATTAGAGGATAGTTACATGAGTGTCTTTTTCATATTGAATTTATTAAACGAGTTGGATAAAATAAAATTTGCGAGGCTTTCTGCGAGATTTTATTATTTTATCAAACTTCGTTAATAAATTCAATATGAAAAGACACTCATTGTAATATCCTATATTTATTTGATGCTAACTAATGAAATACTGTTTTTCTTATCAATAAATCCTATTCATATTATATCAGTCACAGTGTTTGATACAGATTTTTGGGGGATATAAGCCACGCCCACTCTGCTAACGTATTTATAAGTTCTGGATTCCCTAAACATGCATTTAAAAATAACTGTTTAATTTTCATTCTAAATGACATATTTTTCTCGATTTCAAATTCCGTAATTTTGTAAGATTGTTGACAATTTGAGACGCAAAAAGAAAATATAAATAAATAAGGATTATTTTGCTTGCAGCGTTTAACGTTGCCGTCATATTTTTTACGGCGCGTAGTCTTCCGCGCTCATATTAAACGGTCTAAAAGCACTTTTTCAAAAGCACCAATTAAAATTTAAAAAGAAAATGTGTTTTGCTTTTCGTGAATATGAACTATATTCACATCGAAGTGAGAAAATGTCATATTTTAAACTCGCGCTTAGGCGCTCGTTGATACAATTTCATTTTTTTTTCTTCACTTCTCAGTGAATTATTTCATCATTCACTCAAAACAAACAAAATCCTCTAATAAAATTCATAAAAACACCGTCGTTGAAACTATCTAATCATAAAAGGCGAAAAAAGCTAAGTGACGCGTCGAACGATAAAGCGCCCCGCCACAAAACACGATCGTTTTTTTAAACGAATTTTAACGTAATTATTATTACTAGTGGAATAGATAGTGGGAAAGTTCCATAGAGCGTCTGCAAGCAATTGGCACAGACTTGCAAAATCGCTCAGGAAAGAAGGTTCCTAAGATGTCAAAAATGTCATACTGTTTTTTCTTTTAATTTGAAAACCAAGATCCTGAAAAAGGTTCTCGGAAGTCAAAAGTCTGTCAGACCAAAAAAGGTTTCATTGATGCAAAAGGTCCCAATCTCTAATTAATTCCTGAAAGTCAACGGGGTCTCAGCTACTTCCCCAAACAATCATATATGGTCTCATTGGTTAAATTATGTCATAATTTGTACTGAAACATAAGATTAAGTCTGTGAGATCCTTTAGACTGGTCGCTGTTGGTGGGAAAAATTTGAGGGTTCACAGAGGGTAAAAGATCACTTCCAGTTGAAGTCTGATACTATGCCGTGCATTGTCACCAAATTTTTTTTGAAGGTTTCGAGACGTAAGACGACTTGATGCAATACCATTACGACAATGCGACATTTCTATGAAGACAATACAATGCCGACGATACGATATTGCAACAAGTTTAGTACGATGGCCGATTGCAATGGTGGTGAAAGATATTGGGTATCGTGATTTCGACATCACCAATATCGATTTATTGCATTGTTGCCCTTGTACTAGGTCGCACTGATATAACCACGATTGTCCTTTTGATATTCCGTGATCACATATTTTTAAAAAAAACTTGTACATTGTGATTCGCCTGTTTAAAAAATTCTCAATTTTGCTTGTGACGTTTTGTGATTGGCATTTTTACCCCCGATTTTGGTCATCACATTCGTCACAAAAGTCATTTGTGACGAATGTGATCACATTCGTCAGCAAATTCATAAAAATTTGTACGAATGTATTTGTGACACATGTGGCTAACACGCTCACGTAAAGTTTTTTTCATCAAAGTTTAAAGGGAAAAATATGCCTGATGATTCATGCTAACTTTCATGAACATTTGAAAATATAGTTTAAAGTAAGGCTTTTGTGAATGTGAGCAAAGAAGTAATTTACAAATTTACAAAATGGCACTTAAATCACGCAAATTAAGAAAAAAAACGAGGTAAGCCCTTTAATGCGTTCTAGTTCAAGCAGCAAAAATATTACAAATATTATGATAAATACTGGAAAATAAGTTCTTTTAATTGCACGTAACTTTTAAATTTATAAACTTGAATCTAGAAGCTTTCACCTTTCTTAAAGTTTTAATAAGTTTTTTTCTTTAAATATTTTAGTTTAACTGGAGGCATGCAGCTTTAACTTTGATCAGATATTAACAAAACTGAACTATTAAACTTGACAGGACCTGTAGCGTTTCACTTACGATTCCTAATTTCATTAACGTTTAATACCTCTAGATATAAGTTAGAGTTGAGGATCATGTTTGCTTTAATTTAAGGACATGGAATATTTAAAACAAAGGTGAAAGGGGGCGGGGGGGGTGGAGCAACATCTATGATAAATGTCATAGTATATCAGTTTTTGAAGGTCGGGGCTATTGAATACGCTCGCTCATATATGTAAACATAACAGCGAAAAGTAAACTGATATGACCTTTAAACATGTCATTACTTTGATTTATCCTGAATCAATTTAAGGGCAAAAAGGTCATTTAATGCGAGGTCATTAAAGTGATAAAATATGATACGTCAATCTTTAAATAAGAATTTTAAATCACTTCAAACAACAAGGTTAAAGCATGAACGAGGAGTGAAGAAACACAATCCAATATGGGAATCATTGACAAAAAGCCAATATCTTCTTTTTTTACATCAAAAGTAATTTTAAATGACCCATTAAAGAACCTCAGAAATGCTACATTTTTTATTTTTTAAAGCTTCTTATTTTTTGGTGTCCTTAAAGGGTATTACAGTTTCTAAAATGTTACCCATTGGGCAATAAAGTCGAGACATCATTTGCTTCTTTTGCATTTAAACAATGAATACAGTCGTATACTACCTGATTTAGTATTTTGTATGGAAGTTGACAAATACTACTTTGTTTTACAATTTGCTACTTTATGACAAATAATTTCACTTTTTTCAGATGAATACATTTAACATCCACTTAATCCATTACTTAAATGTTATGATCTCGCTTAAAATTGCCCTTTCTATATATAGAAGGAAAAAAAACATTCATTTCTGAGGCATAATGGGCCTTTAATAAATAATAATACACTTGTGAATCAAATGTTTTAACTTATATATGTTTCATTTGTACAATGAAGAGTACTCCCAGTATTTAAACTCTTAAAAGGACCGGGGTTCGTGGGAGGTTTAAGTGATGGAAAAAGTGTTGGTGTTTTTCAGGTATGTCCCGTTGCGTAACAAAACAATGAAATATTTCATTAATTCGCCTAGTGTGTACAATTTGTTAGCTGTTAGTCAATATACTTAATTGACACTGATAACATACTTTTGCCCCTGCAAATAAAGTGACACGGCAGAAAAAAAGCTATGAATACTATGAATAGACGTAGGTATAAAAAGAACGTTTCCGTCATGTAGGTCCATAATTTCTTTGTCATATTTAGTGGTGCCAACGTTCGTTTCAGACGACGCGTGTACTTTGTAAGTGATAATTA
This sequence comes from Ruditapes philippinarum, assembly GCF_026571515.1. Lineage (NCBI taxonomy): Eukaryota > Metazoa > Mollusca > Bivalvia > Venerida > Veneridae > Ruditapes > Ruditapes philippinarum. The sequence continues at coordinate 5,411 of NW_026855570.1, forward strand.
GCACACTTTTTTAATAAAGCATGTACGATAATATTGCATATGAATATAACACGTTCCTTACTAACTTATCGGATTAAGAAGATATGATGTTTTTCATTATGATTATAATTTTAGACATTAATGCCAACACCATCGTTCTATTTCTTAACCCCCCTATGGTTTTTTTTTCACCCACGTAAAACCACCCTTTAAGGAACATACTATTTCAGTAGTAGTTTATGAATAGATAAATAAATGTTTTAAACCCGAGTACAACCACAAAAAGGAACAAAACAGGTTTGGTACATGTGTGACATTTTTTGGCTATTTGACATATTTGTGAAGTTTGAGGACGATATTAAAACGTGCCTATTTTATAAACTAATGAGAGGTATTTAAAACATTTTAAGAGAGTGGTATGTAAGTGGTATGCAATGCTCGGTCATTTAGTTTATAAAATATTTATAAAATGTAACAAAAAATGCAATCCACAGGTGCAGATTTAGTCTGATAATATCAGTAATAAAAAGAGTTTTAAATTTACTGTGTCAAGTATCAGAAAATATGCTAATGACATACATTTTATGCAAAAAAAGCAGTTTCAAAATTCAGTTAAAAGTCTTATCTGTATAAACTTTTATAAGTTATAAACATTCTAATGATAATCAATTTTTACTTTGCGTATCATACGAAGTCTAGCAGACTGCCTGAAAGTACAGCCTAGGCTTGTCTAGCGATATACTTGTGAAACAATAGTTCTTTATAATATTTAAAACATTATACAAACGATATAAGTAAGAAATCAAACACCATAGACCAATATAAGACATTTTCCCACTTGACAAGTTGTGAACATAATCTCTAAAACACTAAAACAGTTCATTTTATAGGCTGTTGGATTATTCTACAAACTAAAGAACATAATTCTATTTGTGTATTAGTGAATTATCATATGAAAGGTGAATATTTTAATACGATTGTTAATTTTCCCCAATTTTTATGATAAGTTACATGTAGTTATCAGCTGAAATTTCCCAACTGATAAAAACTTTTAAAGTAAACAAAAAACTGTACTAATATCTTCCTGAACAGACCTTTAAATCTATGACTTTAAGTACGTTGGATATATATTTATTAACTGTTATCAGCATGTACAGAACTCTTTCCTTGTCATACATTTTGACTTGTGTTTAATGAAATAAATGATTAGATATAAATTTACACCTTTTGAACATAGACATACATTCAAAAACCAAAATTGATATCTTAATTAAAGAACAGACAGTAAAATGAAAGACGTCCTTTGTGCAGTCATCTGTTTCAATGAACATTGTGTATAATTAAGTACACATGTTTATACGTCGCTTTTAGATTTGAACAATGAAAACGATATAACTGTAGTGTAGATCTATTTGTTTACGTCAATGGCAAATGTAACGTTAATCGAGGTGAAACATTCACAAACGAAATCACAAGTTATTTTGTCGTAATATTTGACTGCCTGAAAAAAAATCAGCAAATTTTACAACAATAGTGTATATTTCAACTTACTGTTCTTTTTTTAATTGGCCTTTCATAAGCAGAAAGTACCAGCACCAGATGAAGGCATGAACACCGGTCATCAGGGGTGAGTATGTCGTGAAATAACAGGTGGATTTAGAACCCCATATCGTAATCTCTGTGTCCACGAGTATTGCTGTAGCATTCACTTTGTCTGTTAATTGAATATCAGCAAAAAGAACACAATTCCAAGAGAAATAACTAGAAACATATCCCTGAGGCAGAAACGTACAGAATCCTGTCACTATTGTACACACGTTGATTGTAATCTGCAGCGCGCGCCATGGCACGTGGAGGTCGTGGAAGTGCACCATACTTGATTATCTAATACGACAGAATAAATACATGAATAGAACATGTATACATTTTACCAACTATATCATGAATGATACAACACCACTTTTTATTTACCACAAAAGATCACTATCATTCTACGTGATATAAAAACGTTACTGTTCGTAGATATCCTAAAAAAATAAATATAAAATAAGTTTACATAAACATGAAAGAGATAAAATCCAACCTGAAGTCTTCAATGAATAACATTTAAAACACCCGGTCTCTGAATGAACTCCGTATCATTTTGTCACACAGCTTATTTTGAGAACGCTATATGTAAACACACATACACAATACTGAATTGATTTTTTCAGTACTCTTCTTCGTTAATCTATGTACATGTATAAACAGTCAGTACTTGTTTAGCGTTAATCTAAACAAGCGTTCCTATTCGTTTTATCTTAAAGTCCGAGCTACTATAAATATTTAATCCTTGACCTATTGACCGCTGTACATAACTCTTGTAAATGCATAACGTTGCATTCGAACAATGGGTTTTGCCCCTTTCTAAAAATAGAAATGTTCCAGTTCATGGATCAAGGTCAGTATAGTAGCTTTTTGTTCGTACTGAATGACTCGCTCGATTGGTGATCCACTTATGGAATTCTTTTATCTACTAGGACCATGAGATGGTGGTTGGTCGGCGGGATTTTTCCAAACCACTGTTGATTGTTTTGACACGCGACTGTATGGACTAAATTATCTATTTACATCGGCTACTTAGTAACGCAGGAAATAATAACCACAAACGGTTAAACTTAAAGGTAACATTTGTAGTTAGTCAACAAAAGAGCTTTCAGCAAGCAAATAAAAAGTTTCGAGTCTATTGCAAATAAGGAAACAAACATATCATAGGCAATTACTTTTTTGTCATTTGTATAATATTGATTAGCGAATAGTCAGTTGGAACAAACACGCTTATCTTAATTATAAATCAAGGGCAAAGCATGCCGGGAGCAACTTTTATTCGATAACATGAAATTAGAAAAATACCACTGAAACTGTTAATTTAATTTTAAAGCGAACATGAGGATTCTTATGGGGTTTTTATGAAACATTTTCATTGATAATTTAACGTCATGATAAGAATGGAATTTAATTCCGTCTTTTACATAAGTGCTGGATATTTTTTTAACTTGCTGGCACGCTTATCATTTTCTACCCTCAAGAGATTCATGAGATTCTTCACATCAGAAAAACAAAATCTAGTCTGACGTATATATACATCATTATTTTCTACCATTAAGATCAATATGTTAAGAATAATGCATGTATTTCCCATTTTTCTCACAACTTGATAGCGGCGATATCTGTCTCACAAAACAAAATATTTTTCTGTAATTTCCTGATCTCTGATTAATTAACAATTTTCTATATCAACATTTTGATATTTTTATAACGATATGCCGGTGCCTTGCTAGAGTGGCCATAAATACTGTACTTTTGGGGGCTAGGTTTTACGTCGCACAAATACAGTACAGGTCATATGACAACTTTCCAGCTTTACGGGTGGAGCAAGTCCTCAGGTGCCCCTCCTTGGCATTTTTCTTCAAACATGAGCGGGAACCTCAGTAGAACCACCGATGTTCCATAAGCTAGCTTGATATCTTCCTCACATAGCAAAATCCAAACGCCCTAGCGAGATTCGAACATACAGCGGTGACAGGCAAGTGAAGTCCACGACTTTAACCACTCGGCCATGGACGGCCCGATCTATATTCTGGGACGACTGGGAAAGACGATTCGGAAATGACGACTTTTATAGATCTACAACTATAACCATTGTATAAAGTACTTAATTTATTTACCATCTTATAGGGTCCGTGCTTAAAGTGACTGTAAAGAGCTTTGTACAGTGCAGCCAGACACTTATTTACTCCGTACTTCTTGTACTATCACAACTAGTGAAGGACCTAACATAAAATGAAAATTCCAAAATTTACATCAACATTTGAGCCGCGTCACGACAAAACCAACATAGAGCATGGATCCAGACCAGCCTGCGCATCCGCGCAGTCTGATCAGGATCCATGCTGTTCGCTTACCAACTCTATTACAAGTGGAGAAACTGACAGCGAACAGCATGGATCCTGATCAGACTGCGCGGATGCGCAGGCTGGTCTGGGTCCATGCTGGTCGCAAAACCCACTATGTTGATTTTGTCGTGACGCGGCTCATTTGATGTTCTACATTAAGCAGTATTGTTTATAACAACTGGCATTTCTTTCATCTCAATTGATCTAAATGGGGGGCATTGAAAATCCATTTTAACTGTGTTAGATTAACACTTTTATCTATAATGCCTTATGATATATATTCACGGTCTACATTATATATATATTGAACGATATTGACAGTGTTCATAGGTGTTCATAACTCCAATCAGTCAGATATATCGAACAGATATCATGGATATTTAATAGGAAGCAAAACCCATTAAAACTTGAAAACATTGTAGTTTATACAGGTATTAAAGTGTCATTTTCTCAAACCCGTGCTCCATACCGTATTTTCTTTTCCTTAAAAAAGTTAAGTTAATGAATTACAAGTATTGTCAGTTACCTTTCAATACACCAGACTGTGCAGGATCCTAGTGGTTTGTACAGGTTTTTAACCTTACAAAGGCACCGTCCTGCAACTTCGTTATACAGGCTTCGAATTATTTCCTAACAGAAAACAATCGCCCTGGCTTGCACAACCTGTATGCTTCTAACCACATTCAACCTAAACACAAGTAAATATAAGTTTTGTCTAACAAAAATATATCAAATTCTCTTATGTAAAAATGTAAGTTCAAAACTAATTTATCATTTTCCAAAGACATATCAACAAGAGTGTACTGTATGTCTTTGACATATGTTACACCTTAAATATTTACTTATATACTTATTTACTCGTATATTCATGTTTTGTTGTATTTTTCATTATTTTTGCAATATACCCCAGTTTTTCAAATTCTACCTCTCAAAAGCTAACATCTATTCTTGCACTAGTGGTCCCCGCTGTACATGTGCATTTATAAATTTCTATTTTTATATGGATTTTGCTAGTTACCATCAAAATTGAGCCGATATAAATAAAACAGAAGGAAGATCTCAAGAAAGAAAATTAACCAAACTGAATCATATCATGTACCTTTATTAGTTCTAATAACAACATATTCTCAACAATTCAGTAATGAGCAATATATCTGGACGCACTTCTTTGCGGTTTTCTCACAAAACAATTTAATAATTCATTTAATATGCAAACTATTTTTTTGGTTAGTGTTTCAGTCATGCAGGGTTTGGGTAAACCTGTTAATGTCACGTGGTATTTTTTACAGGAAGACCTTGAGTGCACCTCCATGCATTATTTCACGCACTAGTGGGCACTAAAGTAGATCCACCAACCTTGAATAAGTAAAATGGTTACAACTGCCAGAATATAACATAAACTATAATAATTGCAATCAAATGTGAAATTAATGCACATATCAAGTCTTACATAAATTGAAACAAAGAATTAAAATATGTTAGTATGACATGACAGGAAATTTAAGTCATTAAAAATGTTGACATATATCATATAACATATGTTTTATGTTACTATAACAAAAAGTTTCAGCATACTTTATCATTACTAACTGATGCATTGAATTAAAAAGTAATTTCACACAATGAACAGACATTAAGTCTCAGATGAACACATTTATGGCATGTAGTTTATGTATGTTAACCGAAAACAAGAGGGCCATGATGGCCCTGAATTGCTCACCAGAAACAACTGTTTTTCAGTGGTTATAGAAATATTTTTTTTTTTCAAATAAACTTGTAGAAAGACAAGTCCAGGTCAACTTCAACTTGCCTCTCTAGTAATAAGGTTTCCCGACACTGATTGTTTTTTTTTTCTTTATAGTAAAAATGATAGGAACCAAGTTTGGTGATAATCCATCCATTAATTGTGATAAAATTTGCCTCTTTCCTTTTTTTACTTATCTTAAAAATCAGATAATTACATAATCTCAGTATTTAGATATAGATGTATACTGTTTTCAGAATGACACCACCGGTCAATATTTATTTAAGATAACATAAGTATACTAGTCAACTCGACCAGAAAGTTAACATTTCAGGTTAATTATCTTACTCTCTCATAGAAATGGGAATCAAAGCACAGAAGGCGCTGAATTTGTTTGGGTCTCAGAATGTCAGAAAGGTGAAGGTTGTGAGATTATAAACCAATTTGTGTTTGTATAGTGCCACCAATGCTTTCCAGCGTTTTAATTGTAGTAAATTGGCTATAAGACTAATTGCAACACTGATATTCGATCCAATGTTTATTTGACTTAAACAATTTGTAAAAAAAAATGAGTTGCCTTAAGTGGGATTTGAAGTCCAGACCTCTCGCTTTCTAAGCGAATGCTCAAACCCCTCGGCAACGGTTAATTTATTTCTTGCATCTCAGACAGGATTATCTACCGTTTACACCAGTGCTAGAAACCCCTGTCTTACATCCCCATGTAAGACAAGTCGCGTGCTTTAAATTACGTCATTGCTGCGCGCCTTTTATGAATGATTTCGTTCTTAGGATGACGTCTCTTAACCGTTATGAATGAAGTTGTAAGTTCATACGCTACTATAAGAAAAAAGTGCGTAATAAAAATATCAGGTTTCGTCATTTCTGTTCTGAAAATAATTGGTATGTAATATGCAAGAAAAAGAATCAAACACCGGCTGTCGGTACAGACGGGAATATCTTGCTCTCGGGTAACTTTTTAAGCGGAAACTCGGCAGAGCCTCGTTACCGCCGTAAACAGTTATCCTCGAGCTAGATATTCCGGTCTGTACCGGCAGCCAGTGTAAGATTCTTATAATTTTAACGGTCTGAAGAAAACCATATTATTCTAAATTAGGGTTTGTAATGACGCTAACTGTTTTTTAACACAGATGTAAATAACCATTGAGCTTACTATAAGCATGTTTATCTATAAAGAATAAAACAATATTAGAAATCTTCGACCATTCGGGAATTATTTTGCTTGAAAATTAATGCGCCTGTCATTTGACCATTTTACGCAATGATCTCCCTTGAATCTTTCGGCGTTAGTGTACATATAAAGGGAAGTAACCGCTTCAAAAAAGTGGACTCCTTTCGGCAATTGCAATTAACAGCATTAGAGTCTGAAATTTCGCTACCATTATTTGTTTGGTCTAACGACCCAAACAAATAAAAACTGTAACTTTAACTATATAGAGGAAAAAGGCAAAACGATTGTTTTGATGAAATGTATTCAGTGAACATGAAAACAACTTTACATACATTGCATGAGACAGTGCAAAATTACTTTCAACATGTGATAAACAAGTTTGTAAAATGTGATTCTGAATAGAAATAATTGAAACTGATACTAAAATAGCACAAAGAATAAAAAATGACAAAATTACATAAAGACAAGCAAGAAATTTTCTAAAGTTGACATGAGTTCACTTTTGTTCCTTAATATAACATGCTAAGTTACAAAAGATTATCAAGTAAAATAAGATGAAAAATTTTTTTAGCCGAAATAAATTCAAATTTATAAACATTTAACTTACCAGTTTGAGTGTTTCTCTATTAAAAAATTATTTGAATATTACCTAATGAAAGAAAAGAAGAAAATATGTCCGTTTCTGCAGTGCATTTTGTATATGCGTTTTTATCAAACTAGCAGTTATAGATAAATCATTTTAGTCAGTGTTTGGTTAGCAACCATATATTTTATATACGTATATACATGTACACTTATCAAGACGTCTGGACACCTCAAAAATGATATTTCAGTTTGCAGCCAAATGTAGACTATTCTGAATTATAGTATTGTACAATACACCTACTATCTCTATAACAGCAATTTCATAAAGGTCCTTTTTTAAGGTGAACATTTAAGCTTAGTTTAAAAGAAAGTTCTTCAATAGGTATGTATAGACACAAAATTGTCTAGACTCTAACATGTGACCTTCAAATGTGACCTTGAGCCAGCACAGCAGCAGTATGAGCTCTGCATATTGTCTACCTTATTGATGTTAACATTTAAGCCAAGTTTTAACATCCTTTGAGTGGTGAAGGATTTATAGTGTAAAATGAACATTTTAATAGCAAAAGAACTTTTATTGTAAAAATGTTATAAATGTTTTTTAATCCAACTAGAAAATTTTATCTTCCTGTTTTGATAATCACCACTGACCAGTTCATCCATGGTCTGACCATGAGTGATATATGATTTTGTAAGACATTTTTTATTATGCGCAATAGTGCCACATTTACTAAACTTTTAATTATTATTTTATTATTTAATAACGAATACCTTAAGGCAGATTTTAAGTTGAGGTTAGTGCACGTGGTTGTTACCAAACTTTTAGATTGTATAAAGATAAAATAAGTATGTATAAATGATTTTAGTACATTTATAAGGAGACAACCATTTAGGGTTTAGAAAAGTAATGAGATTTTATTCTTCCATTTTAATATTAACAACCCTATTGTAATTACTCATACAGTTATGTTGTAGGTATAAATATTAGTACATTTTAATTATATTAAGTATAACATTCAATGCTTGGAATATGCTGTTTTACTTATAAATGTCTTAGAGATATTATGATGTGTTAATATTAACATGTAAATGGGTATAATTATGTAAATAAGGGAGGTAAATCTACAAAAATATATTATAGATCTCTGTAATGTGGAATGTGGAGTTGCCCCTCTTGTAAACCAGAAAAGTCTGTTATAATTCTTAAAAGAATGGCTGTACAATTTACTGTATGTATATTGTTTTAATTGTATATGTATGTATAGATCAGACTATAATAAAGAATAAATATGTGGTCGCATGGTCACATATGAATTTAAAAGATAACTAAAAACTTTTTGAAAGGAGTTCAAATGTAGTAAGAATAAATAAAATAAAAAAACAAATCAGTTGAATAATAAAAAATATTAGAATTTGTAAGTAGAATTTATAATGTCCTGGATATTTTTTCAGTTGTAAATGCATATCAATTCGTTTTTTATATCAAACACTGACTGATATATATTTCTGGTTTTACTGCCAGCCAGAAAGATACAAGTCTAAAAAATGCATTCAAATGTGAGTACACATGTATATGCATAAAATTAATTGCTATGTTTATCTTCAAAAGTGTCCGACGAAAGGGTATTTAAGTTAGTTTACTTATTTTATTTCAAGTAAGGTTATTAAACGAAATGCACAGTGTGGCGCCGTTATATGTCGCAACGCCGCTAAATGTCGCACTTGCCGCTAAATGTCGCACCATTGACGCTAAATGTCGCAACCGCCGCTAAATGTCGCAAAACCATTTGACGTTAAATGTCGCAATGTTAACGTTAAATGTCGCACGAATTTTCCCTTTCCGTTAAAAATTTGCAACACTACCCTTTAAAAGTCGCAAGATTAATTTTTTTTTGAACCAAGTTTTATTGTTGGATTATATTTAAATTTAAATTGCTTCCAAATTTTAAACGAGTGAAATTTAATTTTTTATGGAAATGCGCTTTCAATTTAGGCGGGGCCTTTTTAAAAAAATGTTTTTTTTTTGCGTTCGATTTTTAGCTGATTTAAAAATCATATTGATTTTAAATTTTACAATTGGTCTATATTTTATGAAACTCAAAACTGGCAATTTTATTTTTTTAAAAAGTTTATACAATTTGTCTGTAAAATGACAGAAGAGAAGGGGTGCCCCGAGGTGGGAGTCTGAGGCCAGTTGATTGAGGGGGGCAAATTTTTTCGCTGTCGGGAGGAAACCTAAAATTCTGACCGACCCGAACCCTTTAAAGTTGCCTAAGCCTGAAACTAACGTTTGGGACCTAGTATCCTGAGGAAAAACCGCCTAACATCCCAAAGCCTCTCGATTCAAACTTTTTCAAAACCCGAAGGTTTGGGAATTTTTTATCACTTAGACCGGAAACCCACTAGCTTAAAAGTTAGGGGACTTAAAATTAAAATTAAAGGAAACAATTTTAAAATACAGTAAAATCATAAAGAAAGGGCATGCAAAAAGGGACATACACATGCATGAAATTTTGGCTTTTGGGCAAATTTTTTTTTGTTTGTCTTTAAAAGCCAAAGCTGGCAGTCTAGGACCCGGGGAGCATAAAATTAGTGTAAATTTTTTAAAAAAGGGAACGATTCCCCAAAATAAAACCCGGGAAATTGGGTATTTTTCCTTAAATTCTAAAAATTCTAAAAAGGGGTTTATAATTTAAAACATTTTTTAAAACAATTTCAAAAAATTGGGTCAAAGGCAAGTAACATAATTATTGCATAGATTTTAATCTATTTATTGCCATTTTCAGCAGTTTGAGAATGAATATCGTTAACCTAAAACCGGCAAGTTTGATTTTATTTAGTTAACTGTCTATACTTATGGCTTCATCATTTTCCACACTTACTTATTTAAAAAAAGTTTCATGATATTCCATCCATTTTCCCAAGTTATATTCCCTTTTTTCATTTCGAAAATAGGACTTGTATTGTTTAACCTATTAAATGCTATCTTCCATATCTGGTAGGTGGATACAATTAATGGCCATGTATTTTTTATGGAGTAAGGGGCCTCTAGTGTCAAGGTCACTGGTGTGATTTTTTAAAAACATTTTGGCTCATTAAGCCTCTATTGTTAAGATTGTGTATTTCATGTTAAATACAAACATGCCAAGGGAGGTTCCTCTTCCTTTGGGTTTAATTGGGGGTCCTGTGGGTAAAAGGCCAAAGTTCAAACCCCTTTCCCAAAAAAGATTTTTAAAATTTTTTCGGTGTTTTTAAAATTATTTCTTTTGAAAGATTTTTTTTAATTTTGGGAGGAACATGGGTTTTTAAGGGTTTTCCTTTTGGGTGGAGTTTTTGGTTCAGTTGGGGCAAGGTCCCAGTTCTTAAAAAGATTTTTTACACCTTTTTCGCCTTTATTTATTGACAAATTTATTTTAATTTGGAAGGTTATTAATTTCATGGTTTTTCTTCCCTTTTTAAAGGAAGTGACAATGGGCAATGGTCACAAAAGGAAATAATTTTAATTTTTCAGGGTGAAATTTCCAAAGCAAACTTTTTTTGCTTTTTTCAAATTTGGGTAGTCGTATGGTTTCTTTATTTTTCCTTTTAACGCCAGAAAGGGAGGGTCAATTTTAAAATTATTGGTTTTCAATAAAAAAAAAGATGTTTTTTTTCTTTACACATCTGTTTCATTTGTTTTTGTTTTGAAAAAATAAAGTTCTTAAAATTATCTTAAAATAAATACACTATTGTGCATATGTTTGTATTTATGGTCATTTGAACTTCACTATGACGTACTCGACATGCACATTTTTAGGACGCACATAAAAGTGGTTACAGATATCTAACCAATATCGTCGTTACATATGTACGAGTATAATTCATGTCTTGTGTGTTTTTCGAAAAATGTCAGATTTAATTTTCATTGAAATATTTATCATTTATCATGAAGCGTTACAGATTAAGATTTTCATTACAGCAAAGCAATGATATAAAACGCCTAAATTCTCTGGCCAAAACGGCTAGCTGTCTTCAGCTAAAAAGAAAGGCCAATATGAGCTTTAATCAATTATTTGTATTCTTATTATATGATAGTTACTGAGAAATTTTTCATAGTACATGTATACTCAGCGACTTTGCGAGTAAAATATCACTTGCCACAATGTCAAAGCTCAAATAGTGTTTACAAATCGTCAAATGTAACTTATATCGTTGTACTTATTTTACTTTGACATCTGCTTACTGTTGTTTGACTTTTTGAGTTTATTTATACTCGCCATACCGTTTGACCACATGGGGGAGCCCAGAAGAGGAAAGCAATTTTTTATTTTGGAGAAAGTGCAATTACAGAATAGAAAGATCCCCGATTCTAAAGCTTCCCCTTCTTTAGCGTGCCCAAGTTGTTTTTAGCAACCATACCGGGACCAATGATTTAAAGTATTATCCAAAGACTGATCAGTAATGGTTTAGTTTGGCCTGCCCCCGGGACATAGAGCAAAAGGTTCGAGTTACAAGTTCTCGCGCTCTATGGGGGCTGGCTTGCTTACAAAAATTTCCGTTGGGTGCAATATTTAAATTCGCTTCATATTTAGCAACCCCAAATTTCATAAACGAATACTACAAAAGAAACAAAGGAGTATACATGAATTTTAGCCGGGGTCCGACAAAACAAAAATAATGGGTTTTTCGACCCGAATGGGGTCTAAAACCAGCCCGCCATTCCCCGCAGTATGAAACCCGGGCTGCTGTTTGCTATCAGTTTCTCGCTTTTTAAAAGGGTTTGGAAGCGAAATATGGATCTTTATCAACTTGCGGAAAAGGGGGCAGGCTGGGGCTGGGTCCATTTCTGGTCCCCAAACCCATTATGTTGGTTTTTTTCTACACGGGTTTTATTTTTTTTTTGATTTTGGTATTGAAGCATTTTAAAAACTATTTTTTTACGTATTTTGGCCCTTTTTGTTTAAAAAAAATAATTTTCCTTTAATTTTAATAATATTTCCCTTTGAAAAATAATATTTTTATCGTTTTTTTTTAAAAAAAAAAAAAAGTTTTTTTTAGAAAATAACTTTCAGGGGCAACTGTCCTTTAAAAAGCCTTTGTACTTTCAATAAAAAAAATATTTAAATTAAAAAATGAAATTTTGAAATTTTGCCCTTTAAACCCAAAAGGAATCAGAGCGAAAAATCTTTAAAAAAAAAAGGGGGAAATTAAATTTTCAAAAAAAAATAACTAGGGTTTCTGCCTTTTTAAAATTGCATATATAAAGTGAACAACTAAACCCCGTTTAAAGTTAATTGGTTTTTTTTTGAAAAAAATAAATTACTTAAAAACCAAATTTTGAATGACAATACCCCTTACCTTTTAAACTTTGTCAAACAGGGGTTTTTAGATGAAAATAAAAACAAAGAAAAATTATTATCATTTTGGGAAATTTTGTACAAATTAACCTTTTTGCCCAAAGAATTTCATTATAATATTTTTAAAAAAACCGGGCGATATTTTTTTTCGTTAAGAAACCAAGGAGACAAAAGATAATTTTTTTTGTAAGGCAAATTAAAAATAAAAAAAACTATGAAAATTTAAAAAAAAAATATTTAATTTTACTTTAAAAATGATTTTAACAAATTTAAAAAACTTTCGACACCCTTAAAAGGATGGGTTTCGACATTTAACGGGAAGGGGAAAATTTTTCGACATTTAACGTTTAAATTTCACATTTAAGGCAAATGATTTTCGACATTTTGCGGGGGTTCGACATTTAAACGTCAAGGGGCGGGCATTTTCGGCAAGTGCGACATTTAGCGGCGTTGCGACATATAACGGCGCCACACACAGTTTGTATTGTAAAAATCAACTCAATTGATACATTAAGATCAAATTAAACATCGGACAGATAAACTTTTAATAATCAATTATATAGTTATACAGTACGTCAGTCATTACTCGATGGGCGGGATTTAGTTTCCGAATAATAATTATGACGTTCAAATGGTTCCCGTCCTGTTTTACAATAGACATAAGTTATGTCGACATGGTTCGATACAGATGTTGTAAAGATTCTATGTTTCTCCATCAAAACCATGATACAACACGCCATGTCCAACATGACCACATATAAATTATCACGGACCACGGCATCTCGGGGGGACAATACAATTATTTCTTAGCCAATTAAAACCATTTTAGTGCAAATCGTCCTTTTAAATAACTATCTCAAATTTTCAAAGTATAATATATTAGTAAGATATGAATACGACATAAATTATTTTACACACTCGTATACGGTATAAAGTTTCTATTTGTTTCTTCGATTGATCGTTTACAGATTTTTAATATTGTTTTTCATCATCATCTTCATCATCATCATCATCATCATCATCATCATCATCAGTATCATCATCAGCAGCAGCAGCAGCAGTAGCAACAAGAACAACAATATCATCATCATCAACAACAACAACGACAAAAACAAAAAACCACCAATTTTAAACTTATTATACAATTAATTGTTTTGAAGAATATCGTTTCACATTTTACATTCCAAGAAGAAAATAATTTAATAATCATTTTTTTTTTTTTTTTTTTTTTTTTTTGTAAGAAAGACCATTATTTTGCGGTTATGCATCAAATATAATTTTATTTTGTGGGTAAATGACTTGCCTAGAAAAACCTTTTTTTTTTCTAAAATGACCAATTTCGCAAATTTCAACAAAGGCAGCAGTTTACATACCAAGATCCGCAACTACTCCGGCCATTTTCCGTCAGTCTTCGGATAAGGACCTCGAACACAATAGTATGAATACACAGAACGGATGTGGTATTTCGGTCTTACCTACGCTAAGAAACATGTTAACAAATAGTTATTTAATCCTAGGAGATGTTGACAACTTTATTTTCAATATATGTAGTAAAAGTCCACCTAAAATAAGTGAATTCATAGGTACATGTACAATAGCAAACAATACATTATTTATATATTTATTATTCTGGTTGAAGAAATCGATAGTACAAAAAACTAACCTGTTGACATTTTGTCGGGTTTGTTTAAAATTGAACATCAGTAGGCATATTTAAATTACAAATTGTTGTCAGACATATTTTCAAGCAAAAGGGTACCGGAACAGACATTAGATGTCAAATATATGTACATGTATTCGTTTTATATTATCTCTGTTTCTGTTTACATCAGAAACCACGTGGTAAAATACTTTCATTCCGTATTGTTTCCGAGGTTATTACAGATAATAGCCGAGGCAATTCCGAATGCAGATGCAACAACAAAATACCAGACTGAAAATTATGTTTTACTTTTGTACATAAAACCCTCATTTACATCATTTTACAGCCCGACTTTAACAGATGTATGATATATTTTTTTTTGAAATAAGAATTAAAACTTATAAAACAATAAAACATAATATTATGTAGACAAGTAAATTTATTGGCCTAGTCAAAACAGCCCCTAGTCGATGAGTAATAAAGTCGAAATATTGCTATAAATTATTAGTTTGTTTGTTTTGGGTTTTACGTCACATCGACACAGTATATGTCATATCGCGACGTTCCAGCTTTACTGGTAGAGGAAGACATAAGATGTCCTTCCGTGCATTCTTTCAGGCACGAACGGAAACTTGAGTAGAACCACCGACGTTTCGTAAGCTAGCTGGATAGCTTCATCACATGAAAGAATCCAAATTCCCTGTCGGGATTCGAACCCACAGCGATGAGGGGCAAGTGGTTTGAAGTCAACGACCTTAACCACTCGGCAACGGGTATAAATTATCAAATAGCAATTCTTGTATTTTGCTTATATGTGCGCATATGTTTTGTAAGGCTTAAAAGAGAAAGGGGACGTATAATGGGATCATAAATAATGGGCGGGCGTGAAGGAGGTGTCAAATTTTGTCTAGAACATACGATGTCACGTGATCAATAGGAGTTCTTCTGTTTTTTCCAGCCTATATATGTAGATATTGAAGTTGCTTATCATACATATGAAGTATTATTGCATGCATCTGTGGCGTTCGTGGCCTAGAGTTTAAGGTCGTTGACTTCAAACCACTTGTGTTTGTGCAACGTAAAACCCAACCAAAAGGTAAGGTTGATCCTTAATTTGAAGTTTTCCCTTCAAATCGTAAATCAGACATAAGAGAATCATAGCCGATAATGCATATTTCTTTTTAAACACAAATTTTTCTTTTACCCAGTCGCTTATATATTTGATATACCCAAGCGTTTTATTAACACAATAGCTGCCACTTCTGGCAAGGGATGTAACTATTACAAAAGATCTATATTCTTCTTGAAGTTTTTGCATATCGGTTTAATATTTCATTCAATAATTTAAAGTAGATTAATCGACTTAACTTTTGTCTGCTTATGGCAACCAATTGTACCTATGCGACCAGTGCGGACCAATATCAGCCGGCACATCCGGTCTAGCCTATGAGCAAGGTCTGCACTGGTACATGTCTTAAAATATTCCCTAAGAAGATGAAAAAATAAGTCAAACTGATAATGGATCGTAGATGAAAATTTATGGCACAAGCAATTAATCAAATGTAAGAAAATGTTATATTCCATTTTTACAATTCTATTTCAGCTTACATTCAATAGGAAAATAAATAAAAACACTTTTACACAATCGGAAATTATGTGATTTAGTAGATCGACAAAAATATGAAAGTTTTTAACAAAAAACAGAAGTTTACATGATTCAAAAGCTCGTAAAATACAAAAATAATAATACAAATCCCAGAACTTCACATACTTCAAAGGTCGTAATAATGATTTTTTCAAAAAAAACCCAGAACTTCAAATAAGTCAATAGATTATAAAAATATGAAAGTTTTGAACAGATCCGAAAGTTCACATAGTTCAATAGATCGTAAAAATATGAGAGGTTTTATTAAAACCCGAAAGTTCACATGATTCAAAAGCTCGTAAAGATATAAAAAAAATCTCACAAAACCCAAAAGTTCTTATAATTCAATAGATCGTAAAAATATAAAGGTTTCTTACAAAATCCGAAAGTTCAAATGCTTCAAAAGGTTCTAAAAATTTGAAAGATTCTAACAAAACCCGGAAGTTCACATGATTCAATAACTCGTAAAAATATGGATGTTCCTGACAAAACCCGGAAGTTCACATGATTCAATAACTCGTAAAAATATGAATGTTCCTGACAAAACCCGGAAGTTCACATGATTCAAAAGTTCGTAAAGATATAAAAAGTTCTCACAAAACCTGAAAGTTTACATAATTCAATCACTCGTAAAAATATGAATGTTCCTGACAAAACCCGGAAGTTCACATGATTCAATAACTCGTTAAAATATGGATGTTCCTGACAAAACCCCGGAAGTTCACATGATTCAATAACTCGTAAAAAATGGATGTTCCTGACAAAACCCGGAAGTTCACATAATTCAATAAATCGTAAAGATATAAAAAGTTCTAACAAAACCCGAAGGTTCACATAATTAAATAAATCGTAAAACTATAAAAGTTTCAAAAAAAATCCGAAAGTTCAAATGCTTCAAAAGGTTCTAAAAAATTGAAAGTTTCTAACAAAACCCGGAAGCTCCTATGATTCAATAACTCGTAAAATATGGATGTTCCTGACAAAACCCGGAAGTTCACATGATTCAATAACTTGTAAAAAATGGATGTTCCTGACAAAACCCGGAGGTTCACATGATTCTTGAAAATGCTCTTAAAATATGAAAGTTTCTAACAAAACCCGGAAGTTCATATGATTCAATAACTCGTAAAAAAATGGATGTTCCTGACAAAACCCGGAAGTTCACATGATTCAATAACTTGTACAAAAAATGGATGTTCCTGACAAAACCCGGAAGTTCACATGATTCAATAACTCGTAAAAAAAATGTATGTTCCTAACAAAACCCGGAAGTTCACATGATTCAAAAACTTGTAAAAAAATGGATGTTCCTGACAAAACCCGGAAGTTCACATGATTCAATAACTCGTAAAAATATGGATGTTCCTGACAAAACCCGGAAGTTCACATGATTCTTGAAAATGCTCTTAAAATATGAAAGTTTCTATCAAAACCCGGAAGTTCACATGGTTCAATAACTCGTAAAAGTATGAAAAGTTCTAACAAAACCCAAAAGTTCACATAATTCAATAAATCGTAAAAATATAAAAGTTTCTTACAAAATCCGAAGTTCAAATGCTTCAAAAGGTTCTAAAAAATTGAAAGTTTCTAACAAAACCCGGAAGTTCACATGATTCAATAACTCGTAAAAAAATGGATGTTCCTGACAAAACCCGGAAGTTCACATGATTCAATAACTCGTAAAAATATGGATGTTCCTGACAAAACCCGAAAGTTCACATGATTCAATAACTCGTAAAAATATGGATGTTCCTGACAAAACCCGGAAGTTCACATGATTCTTGAAAATGCTCTTAAAAATATGAAAGTTTCTAACAAAACCTGATAGTTCACATACTTCAATAACTCGTAAAAATGAAAGGTTCTTACAAAATCCGAAAGTTCAAATGCTTCAAAAGGTTAAAAAAAATTAAAGTTTCTAACAAATGAAAATGTAAGTAAAAATTGAATTAACTTGAGCAGCCAACTATTCTGATACTGGTAAGACTGTACATATTTGCAAGCCTTATTTGAACCTGCTGAATGTTGAAAATGAATTGTTCAAGCTTCCAGTTTTGAGAACTGTCTATCAATCAGGGATTATCAAGGTAAGAAAATAATCTAAAGTGAGTCAGTCATAAAAACAGAACCGGTTCAGTCAGCACGGATGTGCAGTCTGGTTTACATGTATCTCTGTACTGGTTCATTCATAATTCAGGTCGTTTCCACCAGTGTTGTTAACAGTTGTCATATTCACACAATTGCTTTTGACTGTTCTATTATACAATTTTCAATCTACCTTTATGACAGACAGACAATTTATTTCAATCAAATAAGGCTTATAAGCCCTTGATGATATAGTTACAGCATATTTACAAGATAACGAACAGTGCATATATAAACATACAAAAACATTATAACAATATTATTATTACTTTACAGAAGGTCATAATAACAAGTAATTCGTATGAACGTAGATTAATGCAAATATTAATTTATGTTTGTCTTACATTCACGTACTTCATATCTATTAAAATGATTGTATAATTTATATTGTCTGTTCTGGAAATGTTTAGCTACCAAGATAAAAATAATATAATCTACTGTATTAATGTATGCAGTAGTGTCACAACAAACATAATTAATGTTCACATTACATAAATCATTAAACTAAATTAGTTTATCTACATATCTTACCTCAATATTGCGGCATGGGACATTATATTGTATAAATTTCTATTAGACTAATAATCCCATATTAAATCAGTCTAACCGAAACGAAACTATAAGACCGATAGTATGTCTATGTAACTGTAGTATATGCCTGTTATGTTTTCTGAACATGGAAAAGTCATCAATGCGATAGGTGCATCGAAGAAAATTTAACAGCAAAATATTTTAAGACATTTAGCAGTGATTGAGACATCTAATGGTATAAGCGCGAATTATTTAGCGGCAAGTGCGACTTTGGCGTCGTTGCAACATATAACGGCGTCACACAGGTCGAAAGACCCATTAGTACCATTACCTCATTCATGAAACTATTGCATCTGGTGATTACACTGTAAAATATAAAGGCATTTGAAGTTTTTTTCTCCATAAATACAGGTTTTATTTTTTGTCATGCCATAAGATTGAAACAAATCCTGTATTTGTAGAAAAAAGGATTTTCCATTTATCATATACTTTATGTCCATACGATACGAAAAACTTTCCCTTTAAAGTTTGCGTTTTTACAATTAGTCCTGCAAGAAACAAGAAACAAATACGGAAAATATGTTTAACTGCAATGAAAAATATCATTTTTTCACAGTGAAAATACAGAAAATAAAAATATTATTATTATTCCATTCCATCAATATTTCTCATTAGTGTATTTAAAAGTACCGGTATATAAAATTTCGATCTTACATAAAAAAATGAAATAATGATAATTATAATAAGAAGTATCTTTAAAAAGATACTCGGCCGAAGTCAAATGTGTTAACTTGCATAGGAAAATGCTAACCGCAAACAGAACATTTTATTCGTCTTCAATAGTTTTATTTCAGTTCATTTTTACCCGCAATGTTGTTCCCCATTAATTGTCATCTTAATTTTAAACAATATAACTTACTTTATTTGATTTTAATCAAAATGGAATTTGATTTGAATAGGAATTTATAATAAAACAAATATTTAGTAAATACTGTACACTAATTCCACGGAGAATTTTTGCAACTGTAAATTAGTTGAAAGTTCGTGCCCGGTTTGAGAAGAGAATACAATGACTAGAACAGCTAAGAAGAGAAACCCAGTCGAACGCAAAAGTATCAAAAAGGCGATATGTTATATTTATTTTCATATATTTATTGAAAAGCTGTTAGAAACATCTACTAGTTGAAACTTCATTATTGTGTTCTATATTTATTCTGACTTATATCTTTTTCCAACACTTCTAGCCATCGCGCAATCGAACAGACCTCTACCTTTAACGAAAGCTCTTCTAAAGTATCAATCGAACAGGCTAGTAGTGTTAAAATGACCAATGAAAATTCTGCCTATATTCATCTCTTTACTGTTAATTTTAGCGGAAGTCAAGGTGAAATCAGACGATATTCGGCCGAAAAATACACTCTACTGTAAATATCTAAAGTAGAAATTTGATGTGATTATGTCCATTTTGCATGGTAATGTTTTTGTTGCTGTTAATCTGCATAACCATGATATAAAAAATCGACAAAACTGTTGATCAAATAATTCACGAATTCGAAAACCTAGCTAAACGCCGTTTTCCAATACTTTCTGTACACAGCTCTGGGGAATTCACCTAATGGAGTGTAATAGCGAACTTGATGTTTTCGCCCTTTTTTAAAAAAATAAATTGAAATAAAACAGTTATTTCTTTCTAAGAAAATAATTAAATATCACTCCATGAATAATTCCATATAAAAAATAAAGTAAATACACAAGTTTACGCAGAAATAACGTTATTTATTATGGAAGATTCCACTACGTCTGTTTTAATTTTATTGATTTTCATTATAAACAATTTATTTTTTGAAAAAAATTTGCAATAGATATAAAAGGAGATAAATCCGTAACGTACCGGAAAATGGTGTTTAGCTAGGTTTTCGAAAAGCTCAATGTCTGCTAAATATCTAGAGTGAAGCTCAAAAAGTGTTAGAGAACCACACTAAATACCATATTCTGGTATATACCGGACATCGCGCTTGAATGATTAAATGCTTAAATCTTGCCTTTTCACGCAACGGAATGAACTAATCTCTTCACACCAATTTATATATAACATGGAATAGAAATTGTAAGAATCGACGAAAGAAGCGATATTTGTCTATTTTGTGATCATGATTTCTGCAAGGTACTGCTCCAACACTGTAGTGAGTAAAATCCAAATATCAAACCGGCTGGCTGAACTACTTCGTCGTTGAACAATCACCGACCCTAGTAGACTTCAAGTTCACAAATCGTCAAGTATTCAGTTCCCTCAATGTACAACTTGACATACCGTCCTTGGTGCAGTCTATCGAATAAGATTGTGCAGGTTGCACCGATAGCGCCTGTATGGTTGAACACTGTTGTAAGACCTGTCAAGGTGTTGCCAATCTGTATGACAAGATCGTGAAGTCTCTCAGCTGAAATAAGATAAATAAGATCAGATATAAATCATTTGGCGAAGAAATTTATAACTAGATGTAGTGCTCGAACCAAATTTGTCATAATTCCATGTAAGTACTATAGTATAAAGAGTGATTTTTTTGTAACATAAAGCTGGCATAAAAAGAAGTAATATCTTTAAACATCAGGACCATCAATGCCCTTGATCGCTTCCCTGGCCCATAAACCACATCAAAACAATGTTTAAGACAAGCATTCTGGCCAAGTTTGATGACAATTGAGTAAAAAAAGTGACCTCTGTTATAAAGGGTTTTCCATATTTGGGCAGTGTGACCTAGTTTTTGACCGGAGACGACACATATTCAAACTTCACATTGAAATCATCAAAACAACCTTCCTGACCGATTACCAGGATGGGATCAAAACTTCAGCCATTAGAAATTAAACAAGCTTTTTCTATTTTTAGCTCCTGTGACCTAGTTTTGATCGGAGATGATCCATCTTTGAATTTGACCTAGAAGTCATCAAAACAACCTTCATGACGAATTTCCAGAATATTTGGATCAAAACTGCAGCCACTAGAGTGTTAACAAGCTTTTTCTATTTTTATGTCCTGTGCTCTAGTTTTTGACCGGAGATGACCTATCTTCAAAATTGACCTTGAAATTTTGAAAACAACCTTTTTGACAATTTCCAGAAAATTTGGATCAAAACTGCAACACTTAAAGCTTTTTCTAGTTTTAGCTCCTGTGACCTTGTTTTGGACCGGAGATGACCGATATTCTATCTTCACATGGAAATCATCAAAACAACCATACTGACCGATTTCCAGGAAATTTGGATCAAAACTTATGCCACTAGAGTGTTAACAAGCTTTTTCTATTTTTAGCTCCCGTGACCTAGTTTTTGACCGGATATGACCCTTCTTCGAACATGACCTAGAAATCATCAAAACAACCTTCTTGACAAATTTCCAGAATATTTGAATCAAAACTGCAGCCACTAGAATGTTAACAAGATTATTTCTATTTTTAGCTCCTGTGGCCTACTTAATGACCGGAGATGACCAATCTTCGATCTTGACATAGAAATCCCTGACAAATTTCCGAAATATTTGGATTAAAACTGCAGCCAATAGAGTGTTAACAAGATTTTTCTATTTTTAGCTCATGTGACCTAGTTTTTTTACCGGAGATGACCCATCTTCAAACTTTATCTAGAAATCATCAAAACAACCTTCCTGACAATTTTCCAGAATATTTGGATCAAAACTGCAGGCACTAGAGTGTTAACAAGCTTTTCTGTTTTAGCTCCTGCGACCTAGTTTTTGACCGGAAATGACTCATCTTCAAACTTGACCTAGAAATAATAAAAACAACCTTTCTGACAAATTTCCAGACTATTTTGATCAAAACTGCAGCCACTAGTGTGTTAACAAGCTTTTTCTATTTTTAGCTCCTATGACATAGTTTTTGTCCGGAGATGACCAATTTTCGAATTTGACCTGTATTTTATTGAGACAAACATTCTGACAAAGTTTTGATGACGATCCAATCAAAACTGTGACTGCTAGAGTGTTAACAACCAAGTTGTTGACGAACGAACGACGCACGATGACGGAACGTTCCTGAATATAGCCCCATCACTAAAAACCTAACCTTGACCACTTGGTGGTCAACAGAGCTAAAAAGATACTCGGCTGAACTAAAACTAATTTATTGGCGACGCCGGTGTGGCGTCGTCTCTTATGGAATGCCTTTTTTTTGGCCCATGGGAGGAGATATTATTATAAGCAGTAAGAATATTCATGTTTGTGTCAATTAGTTGTATTTTGATTCGTAAAAATCCAAGCAAACAAATATGTTATTATTGGCGTCCGCGCCGAAAAGCGCGACGCCCCCTTATGGAATGAAATCAGAAATTTGTGTGAAAGGGCGACAGCAACTTCTCGTGCCTTTTTCGTCCCAGTCATAATAGCCGATCATTCCGATTGGTATGAGGGTTTTTTTTATTTCAAAAAATGAAAAGTCGCAAGCAATGAAATAGCAACTGGAGAATTTCGCAATGCAAACATATTCAAATGAAAATAATCTTTTTCCGTCAATTAATCGCGCTCTTTGGGGGTTTTTTATTTAATCATTTTGTAGTACAAACAGTATGTTATTAAATGGTTTTGTTATTGTTTGTACATGTAATCCGTAAGCTGTAAAATAGAATGATGACATCCGTAAGCTTGTAAATAGAAAGAATGAATGACCTAGTCCGAAAATCTATTTGTAGAGGGATGTACTATTCGCCTGTCTCCTATTTGGTAATTCCCGGTCTCTCCCGGGATTAAAAAGAAACCGGTGCGAATGAGTACCACACGTTTTATTGTCCGGTACTCTCGCCGGTTTTTGGCATAGATGTTTTGATATCGTTACAGATAAAATAAAGTTTTTTTTTTTCCCAAAATGAATGTTTTGTAAACTTAGTTTGGTTACAATAATTAATTAACACAGATCAACTCTCAAAATTGATTATTATTATAACAAACAAATATAATTCGAAAAAAAAAAAAAACCACCAACAATAGCATGTTTTTCATTTTATTTAATATGAAAAGAATAAAAAACAAATAAAATGTGTACAATAATTGAAATAAAAAAAGTAATTTTTATGGTAATTGAATATGAACACCAATCAACTTTTGAAAAATTTTATTTTTACTTGTTATTCGTGTTTAGTAAAGATGCTGAGGAATTGATTCTAAGTTTACAAATTAAATTTTATGAATTATTCAAATTGATTGATAACTTAAAAAATGATAAAGAAAAATACAAATGTACATGGGTTTAAGAATGAACAATATAATATATTGGAAAGATTAACCATAATTTACTGACTTTTCCAGTTAATTGTTGACTTATAATCGCCGGTCAAATGACAATTGAATTCTTAAAAATTTATTTTACAATTTTTTAAATCAAAAAAGTAGTTAACGTAAAAAGTCACTATTTAAATAGCACATGAAAACAAAAAGAAAGAGAAAGAAAAAGAATATTCAATAAAAATATGTAAAAAAAATATTAAAATAAAATTAAATTATTGTTAATAAAACAATTATGCTCAACATGGTAATATAACCAGTGACATAATTGTTACTAAGTGTGAACATATACCCTAAAAGAGGGGGTCTTCGCTAATAGCAATAACATAATAAGGGACAACACACAAGTGGGTGGTGTGATCATGCAATCTACGTATGCATTTGTTTTATGTTTTGCGTTAGATAACGGTAGGGTAGATGTAGCTAGAAAATAAGGTATCTCCTTTGATAGGGCTTTGTATCGAGAAGATCGCTATTTAAATTTGATGTTCACACGGGGGAATGTCTGCGTGACTCCATGATGCAAACTTTTTCGGCCCACTTCATACTTTTTTTAAACGATCAAAATTCAGCAGGTACGATACATGTTTGTAGTTCTTAAAGTGTCATATTTGCGTGCTTCTCAAGTTTAATTCTATATTTTTCTTGCTGCCCATCGCATTTTCTTTTCTTTTTTCAAATAGAATAAGTCGAAATATAGAAATTAAATGTGGTAATGTCCATATTGTCCAGTGATGATTAATTTGGTCTTTACGGTACTTGGGAAAGTCCAAGAAGAGGAAAGTCTGCATATTATTTGAGATTGTGGGTGTTCAAAAACTGTATATAGTTTAATTCTAAAAAATGTGTGCCATCGTT
>NW_026855571.1:0-139480 GCF_026571515.1 Ruditapes philippinarum
ATTTAATTTTCTAGTGATTTTCGTTTGGCATAAATTTTTGCTATTTCGAAAAATACTATTTTCTATTAGAATTATAGTTTATTTGATTCAGGTTTAGTTATTTGGGCAGTAATTTATTGTTTTCTAAATTTTTGCTAAATTTTTGCAGATTAAATTTTAAAAGCTTTTTTTTATTCTAGTGTTTCGCTATTGCAAATTTTAAATACCCGAGACATGTTAAGTGGATGTATGTTAATTGAAGTTTAATTATATTGTAATTGTATAGGAGCCATGAATATTTTTATAGATAATATTATATCTATTCAATAAATAATTTATTTATGGTTCTACGTATTTGTGTAACTTTATGTAAAAATGCCTGCAGTATCGTAAATGATTTGTTTCAATCAATATTAATTTACGTTATCATCTTTACTTCATTTCATTTATCATCAGTTTTTTGTTATAAGTAAATACAACGTATCAAACTAACGTAATCTCTAGAGAAGGATCTTCAGTGGCATGATTTTGGAAGACGTTTTATTTATTGGTGGTTATTATGTGGCGTATATTTTGAATATATTTGGCAAACGCAGTATTATGCGGGTGTGATTGAATTTTTGTTCCCACGGAATGTATGGTGTACTATAGTGGACATTTTGTTTATTCAAAGAAAGCACGTTATTTTTATTGGAAAACCGACAAAAAGGTCGAGTCTTTTCCAAGGGACTTTATTATACCCTAATGTTTGATTTATCATGGAACTTACCATGTTTTATACTTTGTAGCTTCTTATTTGAGGACACACCCGGAAGATGACACGGGCCCTCCACACGTATGTCCATGGCTAAAGGTGGACGCATGCCCTTTGTTCAGGATCCTATCAACTGTGCCAACACTGTAGGAAGTACAGTTACGCTTGAAATAAGATTTTATACAAGACGCCCGCTATTGTGACGAATTTTGTTCAACAACGCCACCACTTTAATGAAAACATCATGACAGAAACTTTACGGGAGAAATAGACTGAGATACGTTGATAGTGTTTTTGTTTTGCGCAGTGATTTTTCATATATAATCATTTTTCATTTATAAATATTCGTTTCTTGTAAATAAATTTGTATATATTTTCTGTTCTGAGTTGTTGATTGTTTTAGATAGCAATTGTGGTCGGCCTGGTATCCCATCGTAGTCCCTATTGTGACAACTTTACATTGATTAAAATTATTAATGAGTTTCTTTATTGTATTGAAATATACATTGCAGATAATAAATTCACAAAACTCACAAATCTAATAATATTGTTGAATGGGAAAGTAAAAATAATATGTGCATATGCGTGTTTAATGAATTAACAGATCTCATTAAATATTGTGGTATAATTTATGATGTCAAAATATGCAACATAATTAACTTATATGATATAATAAGATTGTTGCTTCTGAAAATAAATAATGTAATACAAGACAAATAACCATGTTTCTCATGCAAAATAGATCACATACATTTTTGTCACAGTCTATGATTTAGTACTCATTACACTAAAGTTAAGTTTTAAAGTTCAGTATTTAATTTCCTGTTAAAATATTAACACACAGTACTGTCGTGACAGTAATTTGTTGTTGCTTTTTAAGAGTATTTTGGAAAATGCTTGTAAAAGGGCTATTTAAGCGAGCGATGAAATGCATGCAATCCTTAACATTTGGAACCTAATCAAAAATACAAAGTGTCCCTAATACAAGCGTACTCTTATAAACTTAAATTATCTAAATGTTTTATATAAAATTTATAAATCATTTAATGTTGTTCCTGTCATATCATAAATAATGTATCTTAACTATTTGTATCATAGTTTGGGGACCTTTCTGTTGAAAATGTGTCCGAGTTAAATCGTATACATATACATGCACCGTGCGTTAACTGGAGTGCAGGTATTAGTTACCCGCACTCCAGAGCATGTCCATTGATTGGCTCATTTTTGCTGGGGTCTACGTATTGTGACGGCAGAGAAAGGGAAAGCAACAGAAATATCATATTTAGATGCTCGTTCATTGGTTCCTTTTTTCTGGGGTTTCATATAGTGACAACAGGGAACGTGTTTTTATGTTTGACTATGATACAAAAGAGAAAGAGCACTCTACGCCCCCTCGTACAAATCAGATAGCCTCGTGTTTCGATGCTCTTTTTATTACTTATTCTTACTTTTTTCTTGCAATATTTACTCTAGATATCATAAAGTTATTAAAATTAAATGAAACGTATAACGGATAATTCAAGAAGCGCTTTCTATAAGATAAACGAATGATATAATTAAAATCCATGCTAACAATCGGTTCTTAGAATAAAATGTTACATTTACAGTGTTTCATATACAATATTTTTAGAGAATAATTGCATTTTTGTTATTCGTTTCCCTGCTTAACAAAAGAATATAATTACGTTAAAATCTAATTACAAAATTCAAGAGAAAGCCAAAGTCAGGTTTCAAATAAAACAACAAAATGTAGAGCAAAGGTACAACTGATATTTACAGGTGTATTCTATTCTTAGATGCTCCACTTTCTAAAAATTTACATTGATTAATGAATTTTTTAATTTCCATTATACATGTTCATCAAAACTGAGACGAAGTATATATTTCATATTTTCGTATTTAAATAGATGAGCTTTAGATTTGATTATGTTTTAGTATAGTAAAAGGTCATTCATTAAACAACACAAGCAGCATTAAAATAACATGTATTGATTTATAGATACTTTACCTTGTAGCTTAATGAAACGGTAAGTTTAATTAAGTCTTCTAAAATGCGTCTTTAAAAAAAGTTCAATTTTTTGGGGTACTTCAAATATCAAGTATCGTATATATTAGTTTTCCTTTAAAAAATCCTCAATTACATCATAACTTTTTTATTTTATCATATATCTGATGTTCAAATAATTACTATCTATCCAGCTTTATCTTATTTTATGTGTATAATTCCAATGTCTGAGAAATAAAAATGATCATTTCTAAAGTCTTCTTTTTTCTTTTTTTATTATAAGCGTACATGGTTCAATGATTTTTCAAAACTCTAAATGTTTATGTAAAGCAGTTCCTTGAATGTTTCAATGATCATTTAAAACTCTGATGTTGTATCAAATAAAAAAAACTTAAATAATATAACTGATTTTGTATGTCTAATTTTATAAATTTCTTGAATAATAATCTTATTATTTCAAATCTCTTCCCCATCCCCATTTGTAATTCAATCACTTAAAACAATGATTATTTTTCATTACTATTTCATATCATTTACAATAAATCATTAAATTAACTGACTTAAATTCAAATTGATGTTAGTTTACCCAACAGATAGACACACTTGTCCTATGTTAAAAATGCTCCAGTCCAGGGCGAAACACATGGAAACAATAATCTGATTATACTGAAACAACATCTGTACCTATGTTTAACATATCAAATCTGCAATGTACATGTTTTTAAAGATGAATTTATTGTTTTATTCAAATGAAGTTTTGATGAAAAAATATGGAGGGATAAATAACATTCAAAGAACTCATCCTATAATTGTGATATTTAAAGTCAGTTTACAAAATTGAAGATTACGTAGGAACATCAGTTATATTGTCTTACGTTGATGGTAAAGGTGTTATATATCATACTTGTATATCGATACGCTATTAGTAAACACCTATGAAAGTGGTATAAAGGTAGGAGCAAATGTGAAGAAAATAAAAAAGCGCCTTAATATAACAGCAATGTCTTTCATAAACATCACCGTATTCACTACTCTAAATTTAATTAGGGATTAACTGATAAGAGTTTTTGCTGTTCTTAATAGCCCTATAAATTAAGAGCGTTTCAAACAAACAATTCACGAGTCTAATTGTCTTGATCTTTGCTTTTCTCGTTTACATCTACAAAACATCATTTCCCAATGTATGTTCTACGCCTCAATTAAATTACGAAAGCACCTGCAACATTTTAAGACAAAATTAAGTTAGTACAGATCATTTCTCTGAAACTTTTGTCAAAAACATAAACTTTAAAATAAACCAAAAGATTATTTTCGCACAGGAATCTTATCATTATGATGTCTCTGTTAGAACAGTTAGTTAAATAAACAAGTACTTTTGAATTAGGAATAAAATTCAATCGATTAATGTTAGCAATTAGAAATCCTATAATTAGTATAAGGCTGATACTACAATAGTTGTTGATATATTAATCTGCTTTCTTTCATTCTATTTATTCTTTATCGTGTTTCTAATTAATCTGTGTGTAGTACATTTGTAATTCATTGTCTGTGGATACATTAACATCATGTCAGACACTCTTTTCAGATATTGTCCATAAACATGGTATGATTTATTGTCTATATCCTATACATTGTCTCTGTGTTGTGGTTGGCCATGTTGACAGTATAATAAATGTTTTCGTGATATTTGTGAAACAATGGAAATATTGCATTGCATCTGTATTGAAAGCTATCAGCAGAAGAAAAAAAAACGCATGTATTGTTTTTACCTTTATTGAAAGCTATTTGCCAACTTCGTAGTTTGCATAGCAACGTTAATAAAATGCAGCGACATCCCAATCGTTTTATGTCATTTGGCTATTGATTCTTATTGGAATTTATAACTTTGTTTTTCTTTTTTTTTCTATATTATCAGAAAACCCTTTCCATTACTTTTTGCCGTACTTCTACTTGTAAAAGAATTTCTAAAAAAATGCAAAAAAAATCTTTCTGTTCCTCGATTTTTATAGACAAACGAGGGGCTCTACTTGCCACTGAAGTCAAAATGTTCCTTGCTGTTTCCAACAATTGCTATAAACATCGAGGTTTATACGTTCCCCACGACATTTTGTACGATTTCGACAGTAAATCCCGCGAATTTGTAAGTTTTCCGAGATATTTTTTTATAAAACGATAAAATTTCTCGCGGCTTTAAAATGGCCGCAACCGGCCACTAATAATATGAAAAAATTCCACACAGTCCTACGAAGATTGCCAGTTAGAATTTTAACATAATCTTATTAACTTCGGCCAATCTCTAGTGGTAAGAATTTCCATATGTATTTATATCTTCGAAAAATTAATGATGATATATATGTTTTATGCTGTAATTGGAACTGGCAATTCGTTTAAAATGCAACCGCTAAGGTTTTATTGATGTAATAAGAACATTATAAACTGAATGTGATATTTTAATGTTATGTTGAAAGTCGTTTTATATGAAATGCATCGTGTCTGATTTAGTCTGCAATGCAAGTTATCAAAATGTCAAGGATAACAACAAGGAATAATTAATTGTTAAATCATTTGTATTACGCTAGCAAAATAAAAAGGACCGAATATTATGTGTTTTTATTTTATTCTATTTATTGTAGATACCTATGCTTTGTTGAATGAGCAATATTATTTAAAAGTTGGGTTTTTTTCCTCAACAAACTAAGAGCAAATTTTGGATTTAATTCTTTACAACATTAAATGTATATTTACGTTGATTATCGCTGAAATATCTCACTTCTTGGTCAGTTAAATTCACATTTACTTAACAGAAACATTTTTTTTAAAGTTCTCCATCTAGGTTTTTTTGACATGTTGGACTGGAGGTTAATATTGCATTTGATGTAGGTTTAGATCAATAACTCTTTGCAAACTTTTGTATCATTCGCTCACTCTGTTTTTCCGGAATAATCATTAGTCGCCGGTAGAAACCGGCGACTATATGTGTAACAGTTTAATATTATACCTATGGTAGGAGAAGACCTTAAAATCTGTAAATAAAAGCATATTAATTACTGAACAATTAAAGACTACAATTGTTTTCAGTAATCTCAAAAATTCAAACATACAATAACGTTGCTCAATGAAATGAAATATTCAAATATTGACATCTTAAAAAGCAACATTCCAATTTTATAAAATAAATTAATGATGTATCCCTATGGATAAGTCATTGAATTTAGGGATACTTTTGCTTATTTCAAAGTGTCAATCGTTGCTATTTTATGATAAATAAATCATGCATGATATTTGAAATGACACTTTAAATTATCTGGTTGTTTATATCTTATGAGACCTATTCTATTTTATTATTTTATTTAGTTATAAACTATTTCTCCCTGTTTCTTTGTAAGAATCACGTGACTACACGTTGTATGTTATTGTTATAAAATCTATTAATAGTAACAAATGGCTGATAAGACAGACATACAGGTAACTTGTGAATGGTTGGCACAAGGTATAGAAGCTGATAAAGGGCAAATCAAAGTAATTTTGTATGAATAATTACAAAATCTCGGTATGACGGTAGGGGGGCGGAATCGTATTGGATACTAAGAGAAAACTTATAAACTATCTTTGTGTTGATAGATTATCGCACCGAAAGACAATTAAACGTTAACTATATCGTATGTAACGACGGGAATGTTAATTTCAACTAATTTATATATTTTTTCGATAAGAATATTTTTTTATGCAGACACCACTTTTACAGTAGAATTGCATTGTTTTATGCAATAATTAAGCATATATATATTCAAAGTAATATGCAAATATTCGATGATCGGTAATATTTTGTCGGTATATATCGGATTCTGAAGTAAACCATTCGGATTTCAATGTATGGTACAACGGTATATGTATAAAGTAGAATTACAAGTAGAATTACAAGCATATCACTTGCTTTACAAGCCTCGATGTTTCAGTTAGTTTCAAATTGAAGACTGTATGTTCGATAAGTGATTTTTTTTATGTTTTCTTTTATGATATTTTTGTATTTTGCAAAACTTGAACATTTATCAAAATTATAAATAAATAGTGCTAGAAATGAAACACACGATTTATCAAATTATGTGTTACATAGTTAAAAGATATAATAAAAATCAATTTATGAAAACTACAAACAGGATTTGTCCAAGATTCGAACTTGCGCCTACTAGGTTACAACTTCGTCATACTTACCACTAGGTCATCGAACAGTATATAAATAACACATGGGTTTGTGGGTAACAGTAAAAATATCATCCCGAGGAAAATACTGTTACCCGAGGCGTAGCCGAGGGTAACAGTATTTTACGAGGGATGATATTTTTATTGTTACCCACAAACCCATGTGTTATTTATTTTATTATCCCGAACAAATAATGTGATGATCTGAATTTGTCAGCTAAATCTAACTGTAACAAAAATAAGCCAAGAGAAGCAATAACTAAACTGTCCTTACCTTGCAAGTTTTAAGTGCACTGTAGGCCTACTTGAGAAGCTGTTTTTCTTTTATTCCTTAGGCAAGTGATGATATCTACCAGTCATAAACATAAAATAAGCTGTGTTTTATTCAGATAACAAAACACTAACCCATTTATAAGGTTATGATCTGTGAAATCTGATCCTTCTGCATCCAGAATATTCTTTGCATGGTTTTTGACAAAGTGCATATGATATCCTACAGATGTCTGTCCACCAACTCTATCTGTAACGTTTCACTGGTTAAAATTGTTAAATTATCCTTTGTTGCATGCTTTAATTGTCTGCATGTTCCAGTTTGACAAAATTATTTACATTACAGTTACTTCCGTTGAAAACGTATGTTTCCTGTTGACTATTCAACAAAAAGATATTTAATACGCGAAAGGGACTCAAGGGTGCAAAGAACTAAATTTTATCAGAGTAATAGTTACTTCGGGGATGCCCTATCGTCGAAAATAAGAATGAATCGAGAAAAAAATGGCGGCCATTTTATTTCATTTTATTTAGAAAGTAGACCACGTGACCAGATTTTATACTGTTAAAAAATACTGTTACCTATGTAACAGTACAAAATTCGTAGTCACGTGGTACACTTGCATTAACAGTAAGAATAACTCCCAGAGGCCTATGGGAAATTAACATTACGAAAAAAGTGAGGGGTAATAATATTAATTGATATATACATGTAATCATACTTACAATAAAATCGTTAACATTAATCATAAAAAGTTATAAAACTAACGAAACACCTCCCGAAAATTAATGAGTCTCGGGTAAATATTGCCAAACAATACTTGCTTATTTAATAATGATAACAGTTTCTTGACAAAATTTGCCTCAAATATGATGTTTAATTATAACATAAATTTAATGTATAAAACTCTTTTACAAAGTTTATAGCAAGAAAGATAATGTGGCAAGTACATTAAAACTTGTTTATGAATAAACATTACTCAACTTATTGTTCCTCTCTTCTTTATACTCGAACCATTAAACTGATATTTTCCTTTATTTATGGTAATACAATCATATTTCTATCCGGGGACTTGATGCTTTAGCATCAAAAACTCTACTTTTTCTTATTGTAAAAGAAATCGGGAATATAAAAGCACAAAATACGATTTTCAATTTGTTATCGTTATGTTTCTTCATTATCTTTTGAATATCCTCCTGTTTTAAGTACCCAAGCTGATCTATATAAGAAATTTTATGCTTTAGGCTTTTGAATATTTGTGAAGTTTCTTTAATCAACGACCAAATTTTGGTAAATGTTGATAAAACAAATTACAAAATTAGTAGAACAGTGCAACAAATAGAACGTTGAAGTCAGAACATGTCAAATATTCACGTGGAAAAATAAAAGAAACAAAGGGAACTGTTCCTATGATCACCGATTTTAATTACCTTACAAAGGAATTGCATGTTCATATAGTAAAGAAAATCGGCAAACAAAGTGATCCTTCGGAAGCATTAATCACAATAAAATTACAAAATTACAAGAGAATTGCAGACTCGGTTTGATTGAGTCTGTACATAAGGGATAATGAATACGTGCAACATCCCTCACGCCCCCTAGCACCGGCTTAAACGGTTCTCAATTCTCACCACTTAATAGTGCAGTCATCCATGATCCAGAAGTACCAGAAAAATATAACAACACTGAAGTGAACACTGAAAAAAAAATATGCTAATAAAATCATTTGTAATAATTTGAACGTGATAATGTTATCCGTATGGTTTCATTTTTAGATTGATTTTATGACGTTTAATGATATGCATGTTAATTGTTTTATTGTAATCTCAAAGCAAATAACCACTTGACATTTTGAAAATACAAAAAATAAGAATAAAGACACAAAGGTGAATGCACATATGATGCGTATACAAATTTATGATAATGGTAACAGTAAATGTTGCCCCTTCTAGACTTAAATAAATAAACAAACAACAGAATAAAACCAGGTTGTCTAGCAACAGTATTGAAATTGTCTGCCTCTTTACAATTATTAAAGGTTTTGTAGGAAAATATAACGCGTATACTTATTACATAAAATAAATTAACAAAACACATACAATCTAATAATATTGCTATAAACGAGAATACAGAATGGGAAAGTAACAATAATTTGAGCATACGCGTGTTCAATGAATTAACACATTTCATGGTAGTATAATTTATTATGTCAAAATATGCAATATAATTAACCTAGATAATAAGATTGTTGTTTCAGATAAAATAATGCAATGCAAGACGAATTGCGATGTTTCTCTTACGTAGAAGATTAAGTGCATTTAGGTCACAGCCTATGTACACACTCAATTAAAACATATTAGTATATACCTTCCTTTGATATATACAAGAAATAAAGTTTATTTTCTGATACAAGTTCAACACACAACACTGCCCTGAAGTAAATGTGTTTTTGCTTTTTTTAAGACGATTTGTTACATAAATGGAATAGAAAGAAGGCTCGTTATAGAGAAATAAATCAATGTAATAAATACAGGCCTGAACTATTTATTAATTACGTCTGAACCCGTTCAACAAATGAAAAAAATATTATTAATACAAAATGTTAACTCTATCAAACATACGACGGATAATTTAAAAAGGATCAAAGCAGTAAGAGCTTACTATACTCGTACAATTGGGAGGTGGTAGAATAAAAATCCATGCTTACAATCGGCTCTTAAAATAATGTTAACATAAAATGGGTTTATTATTTTCAAAAAAGACATGTAATTTATAATATTATATTAAAATTATTGCAGTTTTGTAACTCATTCCTGCCTTGCTTAACAAAAACATAAGCTTACTACCACAGTCATGAAAGCCAAAATTAGGTTGTGTAAGATGCCAATAAAACGATAGAATGTAGAACAAAGATATAAATATCAGGAGATTTACCATTTTTAAAAAATGTGCATTCACATATCTTTAATCACCTAGGTATCAATAAAATACATAAGGGGTTGATTGATTAACGTTTTAATTTTCGTTATACACGCCCCCATTTAAACTAAGAAGGGCTTATAATGACATAATATATATACTCGTAAAGGAATTCAAATGTGTTAATGTTCTAGTATATTTTGAGGTCCATCATTAATTAAACAACCAGCATTGAAAAACAGCTTGTATTGATGTATAGATATTTTACCAAGTACGTAAGTGTAACTTTTTGTATAATTGAGTCTTTCCAAAAAACATATTATAATTTAAATATCAAGAACATAGTATTTTTGTATTGTTCAGATTTCCTTTAAACATTCCTCAATTACATGCATTGTACTCTTTTTGCCCCCATTAAAACTTAGATTTTGTATGAAATCACATAACTTGAATAATAAGAATAAAACTTATGATTGCATGTGTCATTAAATTACTTGAATAACAAAGTTAGTATTCCAGTTAGTTATTATATAATTATATATAAAGTTTTTACTATATATATTTAGAATGATGAATTGACTTCAAAGAAGAACTAATCTTACTATTGTGATAATAAGCTGATTCTTTAACGCCATTGAAACGGGAAGTACGTGTACAAGATCGATGATGACGTAGGAACATTAGTTATATTTTCTTTCATTAACAGTTAAGCATTGTATATTGTACTCTTATGTCGATTCAATGTTTTTGTTTTAGTTAACACCTGTGAAAGTGATATGATGGTAGAAATAACTGTGAAGAAAGTACACAAACAGCACCATCTATCACAAACATCACCGTATTCATTTCCCGTAATCAAATTAGTGATTGCCTGAAAAGGGGGTTTTGCTTTTCGTAATAGCCCTATAAATTAAGAGCGTTTCAAACAAACAATACAGGAGTCTAATTATCTTGATCTTAGTTTTTCTCGTTTAGATCTACAAAACATCATTACCTAAATGTCTGTTCTTCGCTACAAATTACAAAAGCACCTGCAACATTTGAAACGTAAATTAGGTTAGTACAGATCATTTCCCAAAAATTTTTGTCAATAACATCAACTTAAAAAGAAAGCAAAGTTGTGCGATTGTTGTTTATATCTTATCTCCATTATTTTGTTCTATTTTTACAATACCGTATTCTTTGTTTCTCGTATTTCCAATTCAACTGTGTGTGGTAATTCTTTGTCTGCAGATACATTATGTCAGACACCCCTTTGAGATGTTGACCGTAAATCTGATATAGTTTATTGTCAAGATCTTAACACTGTGTCTGCGTTGTTGATGTCTATATGTTGCCAGAATGATAGATACCGTTTAGCATTCGTCAATACATTCATATATTCAAAACATATAATCAATAAGAATTTAATGTAGGTATAAATATGCTATGACTGTATTTTCGATTCTTTCGTTGCTACATTCACTACAACAAAAATCAAAATTGCTTCAATTTTTACCTACATAAAAACGAAAATAGTACGCTATTTCAGTTATGACAAGAACGAACGTTACAACTTGGCAATTACATTTTACATCGAGAGAGATTCTGTATCATTTGTTTAGAAATTTGTTCATAAACTTTTTGTTTTGGTTTATAAAGAAGTTAATTTACATGTAGCTCAATTTGTGTAGGATCCTATAAGCTTATAGACACAATTTCGAATCCGTTCCTGGAACCAACCATTACTCGGCAACGATGCTTAAGGAAACAACAACTTGCCTGACTGGGTTTGACACATGCGGCTAGTGATCGGCATATTACTGGTCAGATGCGTTAACCATTAGGCTTTGACGTTACCCATACCCTTTGTGATAAATAACAGTTTTCAGTATAATAAAGTATTATTAATTTTTTAAAACTAAGTGATTGTCCTAAACTATCCTGCCTCACAAGGATGAAAACTGTCCTTTAGGTTGTGCTATATTTAGAAAAACATATATACCATATCTATTTAACAATAATTAGAACTTTTTTACATGTTGTATTCACAGTATGATATGATAACATTTCTCACAGTCCTATAGAGATTGCCAATTAGATTGTTTAGCATAATCATATTAACATTGTAGATTCTTAAGTAACCATGAAATTTGTTTAAGTGGAAAAGAGCTGATTAAAGATTTTCCTAGTGAATGCATAGCATGTGGTTAAAAACTGAAAGAAAACAAACATTTTACCGGATAAAATCAAAAGTTATGTTTTCTTGTTTTATGTATAGTTGTCAGTTGTTACACAAACAAAACCAATTACAGTCAGCTGAAAAACATCTATTTAAAATAGTCTAATACAAAATGTATTACAACTTGCAGATAATTTTAGCGTATTTTCTAGAAAAAAGATTTATTTAATCACACGATAAAATGTAGAATAAGAGCAGTTTCAGTCCAATTGTCCATTCTGAAGGAGTGAAATAAATAATTTCTTGAAGACACACATATGAATAGCCTTCCTTCCCGGCATGCTAAATCATCATTACTAATCGATCGTAGCGTAAAGAGGCAAATGTCCATAAGTTGCTAAATTTTGTCAAAGGAGAACGTTTGAATGAATTGAACATTGCATTCGTTTTGACCATCAATTACCATTATGTCTATCACAATGAATAAACGGTTAAACGATCATCGGATCGCTATCATGACCACGTTGGTCAAACTTTAAGTAGCCGAAATGTATCACATGTATAAATGACTCTTATATCACTTCATCGAGAAATGATATATGTGTGTTTTGTGCTTTAATTAAAATGGATGTAAAAAAAATGAAAAATGTAACCGCTAAAGTTTTATAGGTACAGTCTGATTTTTAAAAACGTTACATTTTAATGTAAATTAATGTAATGTATCGGTATTGTAATTTAATGTAATGTTGAAAAACGAGGTTTGCCTAATTTAGTCTGAAAATGTCAAGGATAATGACAAGGAATAATTACAGCCTGAAAACAATCTGTTTGAAAAAAAAGAACTGGACCACTGAATGCAGTGTTTGTTTGTTGTTGTTTAGTTTATGCAAATTTATTTTAGTTTGATTGTGTTGGAAGCACTCTCGAATCCATTCCTTGAACCAACCAGTACTAAGCAATGAATGTAAAGTTTCTTGCTCAAGGAAACAACGGCTTGCCCCTGACAGGGTTTGAACCCACGTGGTCAGCAATCCTTAGATTACTAGTCCGACGCGTTAACTACACGGGCACGCTGTTGTTGTGTGTTGGGTTTTTTTGTTTTGTTTTATTTTTGTGTGCGTTTTTATATTTTTTTATTACAAATACTATTAAAAGTCCCAGATACTCTATACAGATATAAGATCTAATATTATTTATTATTCCTTTCAACAGTATGTAACGTAGAATATGATTTAGACATCAAATAATCAATGTTTACCTATTTTTCTCTTGGTATGAAGCGACTGTGTAACATTCAGTTTG
Source organism: Ruditapes philippinarum (assembly GCF_026571515.1). NCBI lineage: Eukaryota > Metazoa > Mollusca > Bivalvia > Venerida > Veneridae > Ruditapes > Ruditapes philippinarum. The sequence goes on from NW_026855571.1 coordinate 13,592, forward strand.
CATTTTCATAAATGGCAGATATTTGAGACAACTGAAATGATATCGGCCAAGAAGTTGGATGCGAAGATTGAAATTGATAAGAAGTGCAATGCTATAAAGTGTTAAATAATTTCATTGCATATTTGATGTAAAGCACATTATTGTAACAATTGCTAAGTTTTAAACATCATTAATGTTTTGACCATTAAATGGAAAGTAATATTAAAATGTTGACAGTATGTAATTCATATAACCTCGGTGGGTTTTGGATGATACAGAATTTGTTTTAGTTCGATTTGTTAGAAAGATATAAGCTTATAGACACACTTTTGAATCCGTTACTGGAATCAACAATTACTGAGCAATGAGTGAAAATTTTCTTGCTTTTGACTCTGACGGGGTTTGAATCAATACGACTAGCGATCATGAGAGTAATAGAGGTGTTTTTTTTTGTAGTTAACCCCCGATTCAGGGCAAAACGCCACTGAATTCACAGCTCAGAGACCACGTCGCAGGCTGTCAAACAGTTTATAATTTCAAAAATACGAGTAATATATAAAAAAAGCTAAAACAATATTAGTTTTTTCACATAAAATTATTATGAAAATCAGAGCTGAGTTCGATATGTCATGCACTTTGTGTATTCGAGATTTTATAGAATTTCTGAAAAAAGCGAGATTTCTCGACTAACAAAGAAAAAATGTGTGAAAATCGCAAAATGGTTTTGATTGAAGCTATTCATGAACGGCAATGAATAGTGCAATGCCTTCTTAGTCCCCTAGAATTTTTTCTTAGAACCTTTTTTCGAAAGAATCTTAGTATTTCAAGTTGATATATAACCCTTTTTACTAATATTAATACGATACAGATTAAACATAATTTAACATTTCGTTCATGACGGACACTGCAAGTTTTCTTTTTTAAAGTCTGGTGTATACGTAAGAACAGTGAGCTGCCTGTTAATTCAAAAATGGAATATGAAGCAGAAACGTCTTAGAATATAACCACATGCGTTTAAGTCATCTGATACCTAAAGTTTGTCAATGAAGAACGTTTGAATATATTGAACATTGCATTCGATTTGACCATCAATTACCATTATGTCTATCACAATGAATAAAAGGTTAAAAGATCATCGGATCGCTATCATGACCACGCTGGCCAATCTTATGGTAGCAGGAATGTATCACACGTATCAATGACTCTTATATAACTTCATAGAGAAATGATATATGTGTTTTGTGCTTTAATTAAAACTGATGTTAAAAAATGAAAATGTTTAAATATGGACCGCTGAATGATGTGTTTGTTTGTTGTTTTGTTGGGTTTTTTTATTACAAACACTATTAGCAGTCCCACATACTCTATATAGATCTAATGTTATCTATTATAAGTGTCAACAGTATATAACGCAGAATACGTTTGTCATCAAAGTTGTATATTTTGACATCAGATGATCAATGTATATCTATTTTTCTCTTGGTATGAAGCGACTTTGTAACATTCTGTTTGCATTATCAAAAATAGCAGATATTTGAGACGACTGAAATGATATTGGCCCAGAAGATGGATAGAAGATTGAAATTGATAAGAAGTGCATTGTTATAAAGTGTTTTCGGGTGTATTTTTATTGAAATTTGTAAAAAATTATGTTTTGCGAGTAAATTAATTCAAAAGCTGTTAAATATATTGAAACAAAACTTCCAAACGCCTTTAGAAATGATTTTCGAAGTACCTCCACCTTTCAGAATTGATAAAATTAATCAGACAGCTAAATGTCGTTTAGAACCGTAATTGCCTTCCATATAATCAATTACTGAATGCATTAGGAAAATATATTTACCTCTAAATTCAAACACTGCATTGTTTCCATTATATTTTGTTTGAAATTTGAATGTGTTTTTAAATGTAAGCAATTATTGATTTTATTGTATATTTAAAGTAAAGCACAGTATTGTAACATTTGCTAAGTATTAAACATCATTAATATAATTGACCTTTAAATGGAAAATAATATTAGATAAGTTGACACTTCGTAATGCATATACCCTCGCACATTTCTGTGGTGGGTTTTATTTCATACAGAAATTATTTTAGTTCGACTGTGTAAGAAGCTATAAGCTTATAGACACAATTTCGCATCCGTTACTGGAACAAACCAGTACGGAGTAATGGGTGTAACGTTTCTTGCTCAAGGAAACAACGACTTGCCTCTGACGGGGTTTGAACCCATACGACTAGCGGTCATGAGAGTAATAGAGGTAGGTTTTTTAGTTAACCCCCCGGTTCAGTGCAGAACGCCACTGAATTCACAGCTCAGAGACCACATCGCAGGCTGTCAATCGGTTTATACAATGTATTTCATTTCGTTGATATAAACAACGAAGAATGGAAAATAGTTACATCTCGCCTTATGTATAAATATATCAATAGATCACGTATTTGAGCTGTATCTAGTTGTCTCCAAAGAATCCAATAACATTGATTACCACGTAATTTATACAGTCCCTGAAAATTAGATCTGGTTCCTATATTGTCGACCAATGTTTGATAAATGTTTGTTTCATTTTCGTCAAGAAATATTTGCGTACGACCTGTCAGTTTTTGGTATGGTTTTATTCACCGTGCTTACCTGGTATTAGTTTAAACATATTTTATTTCTCACAATATATATATACATGTTATAATTCACAATATACAGAGAGCAATTCAAATATTCTTAAAAAACAGGATTAGAATGAAAGACAACATGTCTTATGAAATTCTTCTCCCAAGTGAGTAATTGACATATTTTATAATCTGAGACGAAAATAATATAAAAAAAAATCTTGAAAAAATATATATATTAGAAAAAAAGAAAACACAGAAATTGATATGTATTTAAATGCTTTAAGAAACATAATGAGGTATAAAGTATAGGAATATAATGATTAAGTGTTTGGGTGTTACATGAATCTTTTTGTCTCTTGGATGTAAGTGTGTACGTGTGAAAAAATTATGTCATTAGTTTGGTCAGAAAGGTCTGGGTTGCCTAAAAGTAGAACATTAAAATCAATGTCAAAGTTATTCAAATTTCGAAGTAACTTTTGTCGAGCTGTGTCAAATTGTGTACATTCGAAGAAGAAATGAAAGTTATTTTCTATTTGGCCGCAAAGACATAATGATGCAGTTATGTTTTACAAAACCAAATGGTAGTTTAGAGAACTACACTTTGTTCGAAGTCTTGTATGAAGAATTTGAAGTTTTCTTTCACCAGACAAGTAATACTTAGGCGTGTGCCGTATGTTTTTCTTAAAATTTTGTTTAAATGATGTGATAGTTGGAAGGTTACGGACGTCGTGTGGAAGATTATTCCATTCCCTTATTGCAGTCGGAAAAAAAGAGTTAAAATAAAGTGTAGTTCTTGCATATATTCCCGGAATATTGTCAATATTTCTTAGGTTGTACCTATCATTAGTTGATGTTGGGAGAATTAAGAAAAGATAATCTGGAGCTAGTCCGTTTTGGATTTTAAAAAGTAAGATCATTCTATGAATATATCTTCTTTCTTCGAGAGATTCCCAGTTTATTTCATTTGAAAGATTTTCGAGTGAAACAAGTCTTGTACATCCGGAAGCAATACGAGCACAGTCGTTTTGGATTTTGTTAAGTTTTGTTTAAGTTTGTAGCATTTCCCCATATAACATCAGCATATTCAAGTAATGGACGAATGAAAGAAGTGTAGATTGTCTCTAGTGATTTTCTATCTAGGCGAAATTTAAGTTTTCTCATAATATTTATTCCATGCTTTATTTGTTATATAATCTATATGTGAGTGCCATGTGCAGTTATTCGAAATTAAACCTCCAAGATGTTTGTGGTCAGAAAATAGTAATAGTCTGATTATTCATTTGTTGTTCTGGGTGTTGATTTGGATATCTCTTTCTAGAGACTAATAAAGACTCAGATTTAGAAGGGTTAAATAAAACAAGCCATGTATCTGCCCATAATGAAATTCTGTCTATATTAAAGGTATGACAAAACATAAAACTATACTATGTTCGATTTTCATTAAGCAGTTTTACTGAAATAATCGCAGATATAATTTTTCCCCTAAAATTAAGAGCCAATTGAACTACATAGCATACATCTATCATAAAAGCAACAGAGAATTAGCATGTACAAAACAGCTATAATATACAACCAACACAGTCCAAAACTATAAAAATACAAAAAAGATATTGTTTCAATACATAGAATTGAAACCAATGCCGTTGCAATATCAGTTTGTCTTGTGGTTGTTCCAGTTAACGTATAACATGGTATTTTCATAAAGTTGACTAATAATTATTAATGAAAAATGTATTGAGCACGTGTTATTTGATAGGTCATATTCTATTTAAGAGCTAGGTTCAGGGCAATAGATTCTTATATGAATTTTGTTTTATGTGAGCGTCGCCTTGCCTTGTTGATCTTTGTTCTTATTTTTATTGAACTATCAACAATAACGCCCCTTCTTTTCTTCGCCCGTGTGTACTCCTGTTTTTGTTGATTGCCCTGCTTGATTTGCAACACATTCCTGTGCTGTTTGATTTTGCTGCTCTGAACTAACATTTTCTGAAACATACTTAATGAAAATATCGTGTATTGAAGCTTGATACATCCAGATGAGCAATCGACTTTAAAAATGAACTAATTTTTTTTTGCAGTATTTATCACAATAATACTACTGCGCGAGGCGTGACTTATGCAATAAGGACTATTTTGCATATTGTGACCTTTATTTGGTAATTCACTTAGATTGAACGTGCCATTTGCAATGTGTAAATTACCTTCTTTGTTCACTTGACAATATTTTATTTTTCCAATGCATTTTTAAAATTTTCATAACAATAAACATAAACCTGAACTATTCTTATATGTTTTATACACTTAGATACGGAAGCTTATCAGGGCCTCCTCTTATCTAAAAGATTCACGTCATGTCAACTTGTTTCTTCTCGTTTTGACCAAAAACATTCCATGAAGACGTTATGATTAATACGTAATACATAAAACATTCCATGAAGACGTTATGATTAATACGTAATACGTAGAAGTTTCTAATCATTGCAAAAAAACTTTGTTGAATTACGTGAGCTATTTGTCAATGCGAGTAACGTCTTTGCGTCTTACTAAATATTTCAGCAAAGTCGTGAAATCAAGAAGTTTCGACAGGATTTTTGTCGAAGAGACAAAAGCTTCAAACATATCGAGAAAAATTCAGTTGCAATGCCTAAAAGCTTCACATCTTTGTCAGTAAATTCTATTTAGAAATACAAAAACATCTTATCAATGTGAATAGAAATAAGTCGACTTAGCGCAAAACATCTCACCAACTGTAGGCCCTGATACGCTTCTGTACATAAATGATTCAATACTTCTTTTCACAATTTATATTGTTTACATAATGCAATATCTTGAATTGTTCAATGATCATTTCAAAACTCAGATTTTGTATCAAATCAAATAAGTTGAATAATACGATTTTTTTCAAACTTTTGATTTCATATATTTTTAAATTTTTTGAAATCCAAATTTCACCTCCATTTGTAATTCGGTAACATGGATACTTAAATGGTTATTAAAGACAATAAATCATTTGATCAACTGATTTAAATTCAGATTAATATAAGTTGACAGAAAGTTAAAACAACTCCAGTCCAGGCAATTCAATTACGGGAAATATGTGGAAATGTTTTCCTTTGTAAAACATTAAACAGTACTTTGATTACTGAATCAACAATTGACGAACTTGTGTGTTACATATAATCTGCAAAGTTACTGTTTTATTTCAGTATTAAAAGGAGTTTTGAGCACAATGTAAAATGATAGAATTAGGTACAAACACCTCATGTTATTACTGTGATAATTAAAAAGATGATTCTTTAAGCCAATAAACGGAAAATAATTATACCCGAAGATGATGTAGGAACATTAATTATATTTTCTGTCATTAATAGTCAAGGCATTGTATATTGTACTTGTATGTCGATATTTGTTTTTTAGTTTACACATGAGCAAGTGATATGAGGGTAGAAATAAATTTGAAGAAGATAAAAGTGTCTTAATCAAACAGCACCATCTATCACAAACATCGCCGTATTCATTTCCTATAATCAAATAAGCGATTGCCTGAAAAGGGGTTTGCTTTTCGTAATAGACCTATAAATAAGGAGCGTTTCAAACAAACAATACAGGAGTCTAATTACTTTTATTTTTGTTTTTCTCGTTTAAACCTACAAAACATCATTATCCAAGAGTCTGTTCTTCGCTACATTTTACAAAAGCACCTGCAACATTTTAAGATGTAAATTAAGTTAGTACAGATCATTTCTCAAGAACTTTTGTTAATGACATAAACATAAAAAGAAAGCAAAGTTGTGCGATTGTTGTTTTAATCTTATCTCCATTCTTTTATTCTATTTATGCAGTACCGTATTTTTTGTTTTTTGAATTTTCAATTCAACTGTGTGTGGTAATTCATTGTCTGCAGATACTTTAACATTATGTCAGACACCCTTTTAAGATGTTGACCATAAATCTGATATGGTTTATTGTCAATATCCTTTACACTGTGTCTGTATGTTACCAGCATGATAGATATTCAATATGTAAAGTCTATTTAATCAAGCATCATTTAATGCATTCATATATTCAAAACATAATCAATAAGAATTTATTTATACATGTATAAATGTGTTATGCTATAGATACATACAGTTGATGTAAGTTAAGAATTTTATTGATTAGTTTGTATATATTTATCTTTCATATTTGTTATATTTTATGTATAATAAAAGATGCTAGAGAACACATACAGGAATTAAATTCAACAATTTTGCATCAGTATAGCATATAAAAAGTGTGTTTTTAAAATATATAGTATTCCATTACTAAAAGCTGATTATGGAGTTTATCAGCATATGTTGGATCAGCACGTGTTCTTGTTCCATAATGTTCTGTTGGAATTAATCCATGTAACTCTGACTGTATTTTCGATTCTTTCTTTGAACATTTTATATTTCCATGACAACATTCACTACAACAATAATCAATATTGTTTCATTTCACCTGTCAATAAAAGCAAAAATAGTATGCTATTTCAGTTATGAGAAGACCGAACGTTACAACTTGATAATTCCATTTTATGTCGTAAGAGATTCTGTACAGAGTCTAGTCAGATGCGTTTACAACTCGGCCAGTCGTCACACATACACATTTTGAAAGGTAACAATTTAAAGTATTCCAAAGTATCATTCATTCTTTTAAACTAAGTGAGTGTTCAGATCTATCTTGCCTCACAAGCACGAAAACTGTTTTTTATTTGTGCTATATTTATATGTTTGAAATGTTCGTTTGTTTGGTTTTCAGGTCACACCTATACAGTATAGGTCATATGGCGACGTTTCAGCTTGACACAGTATGATGTGATAACAATCCAACAGTCTTACGAAGATTGCCAATTAGATTGTTAAACATAATCTTATTAACATTGTAGATTCTTAAGTAACCATGAAATTTGTTTTATTAGTGGAAATGAGCTGATTGAAGATACTCCTAGCGAATACATAACATGTGGTTGAAGTTAAAAAAAACAACATGTTTTACAGCATAAAATCAAAAGCTAGTGAAACATTCCCACATATCCCCATTATAACCAATGGCACATTATTCTGCTGTGTAAAATATTTATAAATAGATGGGACACCGTTTACGATTTCTTGCTTTATATATACATGTATATTTATCAGTTGTTACACAAACAAAACCAATTACTATCAGCTGTAAAACATCTATTTGAAATAATATTTTACCAATATTAATCTTGAAAGTAAAAAAACAATATGTTTACAACTTGCAGGTGATTTTAGCGTTATTTCGAGAAAAAAGATTTATTCAATCACACGATGAAATGTTGAGTAAGAGCAGTTTTAATCCAATTTACCATTTTGAAGGAGTGAAATAAATAATGTCTTGAAAGGCAAATGAACAAAATGAAATGAAGCACTGTTTGTTTGTTTTTTTTTTTATTTTTATCACAAATACTATTAGAAGTCCCAGATACTCTATACAGATGTCATGTTATTTATTTTCCTTGTCAACAGTATATAACGTAGAATATGTTTGTCATCAAAGTTGAATATTTTGGCATCAAATGATCAAAAATGGAATAGGGGGCAGAAACATCTTAGAATATAACCACATTCGTTTAGCTCATCTGATAACTGTCTTATAATGAGATAGTATAGTCTTCGGTTTAGTAAATAACCTCATACATTTTGTATATCATAAACAATTTAAAGAAGGTGGGATAATACATGATGATCAATTTTAGAACAAATCAAACTTCGTCAAATGTGCTTCAGTTTAACAAACAAAGAAAATCAGTATTACAGAACGTACCGTAATGTTAAGAATTATTCGCAATTTCATATATAACTATTTTACCTTATTGTGAATTATGATTTGTAATTGCCAATCAATCTTTTGAAAGTAGTGAATTATAAATGATGACCATATATTAAACATATACAACGACAGTGTATGTTAAACATAACCGTGCGTTTTTGTCTAGATTTTTCAATGTAATGAATCAATATATCTTATAGCTGAATAGCACACAACTCAAAACGGCTGAAAATATTGAAACGCTTTACTAAATTTCATTTCGTTGTTCTTCTTCTTCTCGTTCACCATTTCGTTGTTATAAACAAAGAAGAATGGAAAATTGTTAAGTCCTTCCTTATATATAAATATATCAATAGCTCACGTATTTATGATTATTAATGAAAATGTATTGAGCACGTGTTATTTGATATGTACTTTTCTATATAATGGCTAGGTTCAGGGCAATATTTTTGCGTTCCTAGAGAGTCGCCTTGCCTTGCAGATCTTTGTACAAAGCAATCATTCTATTTATCTATTTATATAGATGTCTCGTGTATTCAAAGAATCCAATAACATTTATTACCATGTAATTTATACAGTCCTGAAAAATTAGATCTGGTTCCTAAATTGTCGGCCAATGTTTGGTAAATATTAGTTTCATTTTCCTCAAGAAATTATTGTTGGAAAACCTTTATTTGTGGAAGACCTGACAGTTTTTGGTTTGGTTTTACTCACCGTGCTTCCTGGTATTAAGGGAATGATAAAAAAAGATAAAACTATCATACAGTTTTCGATTTTCATTAAGAAGTTTTACTTAAATAATCGCAGATATAATTTGTTCCCTAAAATTAAGAGCCAATTGAACTACATAGCATACATCTATCATAAAAGCAACAGAGAATTAGCATGTGCAAAAATACATGTACAAGAAAGAAATGGTTTCAATACATAAAATTGAAACAAATGCCGTTACAATTGCAGTTAGTCTTATGGTTATTCCAGTTAACGTATAACTTGGTATTTTCATAAAGTTGACTAATAATTATTAATGAAAATGTATTGAGCACGTGTTATTTGATAGGTACTCTTCTATATAATGGCTAGGTTCAGTGCAATAGATTGGATTCTACTATCAATTTTGTGTTCCTAGAGCGCCGATCTTTGTTCTTATCTTTTATTAAACTGTTTACAATAACCCCCGTCCTTCCTTCGCCCTTGTGTCCTCCTGTTTTTGTTCGTTGCCCTACTTGGTTTACCAACATATCCCTGTGTTGTTTAATTTTGCTGCGCTGAACTAACATTTTCTGTCACACTCTGTAATGGAACTTTCGTTTAGTTCCATACAATGCAATCATTCTAAATACCTGTGTGTCTCCAGATGAGCAAAGAAAATCAACTTTAAGATAAATTAACTAAGATAAAGAAAACTATTCATAATTCAAGTATTGATTTCCATGTTATAAGAATGACTGACTTTGCAGTATTTATCACCATATTTCTTCACAGAAAGGGCTATATTTTTGCATATTTTGACTTTTATTTGGTAATTTTCTTCGACTGAACATGCCGTTTGCAATGTGTAAACTACTTTCTTTGTTCACTTGACAATATTTTATTTTTTAATACATTTTTCAAACTTTACGTGCAGAATTAGAATGAATCTAAAGGCGTGCTTCTTTAAAGGCCCTTTATTCCTTAGAAACGCAATTATTTTCCTTTCTCAAAAGCTTTTTTTATATATATCCCCTTGTGTCAATGAAACTATTAAATATCTGTATTATTTTGATATTATTCACATATATAGATAGAAAAAGAAATGGCAAAAGAAATATGGTGCAAACTCGAGAGCGCTCTTGCTTATCATATTATTCAGTTATTTTGTAATGAGTTTTCCATTTTGAAAAATTGACTGATCGAAAGTAACAAATCCTGGAAGACATAGATTAGAACAGTCGTCTTTGCTGACATGCTAAATTGTTACTTAGCGGGTGAAATGAAGCGCATTGTGACCAGTCATCCATAATTGGATAAAGTTGATCGTCCGATAATTAATTGTACACTGCATTCCTTTATGTCATCAATAACTACTAGTATTTTGTCATTCTTTGGGAAGAGGTTCATGATTACTTTGTGAAGTAGAAATTTTGGCTTTTAACAAATTGATATTCTATTCAAGCTTGAACTATAAATATATAAGACATTACATAAAAGTGCAAACCTTGTCCAGTTTCCCATTCTTTAAGGAAAATGTTTTGGCTGAAATAAATAGTCCTTTTCAGATATTGATTTGACTTGCTGTCTTGGTTGACATGCTAAATAAATTGCTACTTAACGAGCTCTTTCGGGTGAAATGCTTTGTGTTAAATCAGGATATCTCAAGTTTGTGAAGGAGAGGCACAATTCTTAATGTGTCTCTGTTTTATAATTAGTTCTAAAATACATATTGTCTAATGAGAGCTATTCATATAGAAATGGTCTACGAATTAAAATAAAATCACCCCATGGGCAGAAGTGCTGAAATGCGTTAATCATTAGAACAGGTAAAGAAAAGAAATTTACAATTATGTAAGATATGATTATTCTATTTCAACGGGAGACAAAAATAAAAGACAAAATACATTTTTACCAGTATGTAGATTTGAATAATCGTCTCAGAAATATATAAACTGTTATTGATATTCGTTGATAAACTAAAACTGATTGATAAATATCAGTAAAATCTCCGTCGTAAATGGAAATATTGCGACGTTCGGTCTAGCGGGAGGTTAAAATATATTTATATTTATCAGAATTGAAAGTTATATGCGCGGATGGAAAATTATTTACCCCCAGAAGGTAAATATCGTCTAATATGACTGACATAACGACGTAATCATTTATGACACAGTATTATAGTAATGTCTTTCTGCTTCTGTTTATTTTGAAGTCAAAATACTCAAACAATAAAGTGAATTTGTGTGGGTGTGTTATTAACATCATCCTATATTTGTTCAATGAATTTATTGATTTATTGGACAATATATTTTGATAGTAGAAATTAAAAATAGAATTAGATAAAAGTTAAGGAATGAAGAACTTTGATTTTTATAGTACATGTATATCCATGTGTTGAGAATCAAATGTTTGAAAGGACAATTGATAAATAAAGCTGTGACATCAAGTAAAAGGGTAAACAATTTGTAAATAGTTTAGATATACAGTGTAAAATGAATAGGTAAAATAAATCTCGATTCATCTGAGTGTCTGATACGTTAAGTAAATACAGAATAGGGAAAATCGAACATTAATGAAATACGCTACTGCATGCTTCTCAAATAGGATAATTGTGTGCTTGTTTGTGTGTTCTTAAGTAGAGAATTGGGGACGAAATTGTTTGCTAAAACTACTGCCCTCTTAGAGTGATTAGAACTGAACATGTCTGGCAGTTCTACCGTTCCTAAATCTCAGCTAATCTAAAACCATTTTATCAAATCGATTATAAGAGAGAAAATGTGCTTTTCTTTTAAAAGAACGAAAAATAAACATTAAATCATGCTTCTACAAAAACTGTTTTTGCTTTATGGCCGAGGGAAAATCATTTAAAAACAACAATGGCATTTAAAACACTTCACATTCATCCCAGCATTAATGAAGAATTGTACAACTCTCGTTACCCCTAGCAACACAGCAGAAATTAAATGCTCGAGCAGCAAAATGACCTTTTAGATTAGAGTGAAATATTTGAACACATTAGTAATGTTTTATTCAACTGCAATGCTTTTGAAGACGTTATTCGTATTAAGACATTTCTGATTCATTATAGAATAAAATCTTATTCAATGGTGACGGGGGAAAAAGAAACGAAAAATTAAAAAAAAAACGTCTCAAAACAATCAGATCATTTTAAGTGAAGAAAAGTTAAACTTGCGTCATTCTCAGACTGGGACTGTGTATTAAACAAGTGGTATATCCAAATGAACGCCATGCCCTCCAACCAACGTGGCGCCTAGGCCCTGGTGACATCGACCTTTTCACCCCGTGGCCCCTATGTGGATTTGATGGGTAGAGCTCATCAGGGTTGGAAGGACTCAAGTGTTATGTTCAAGGTTAAAATGTGTGATACAAACAGAAGAACTAATGCCCTTCCCAATTTAGCGATCCGGGGCCTGTAAGCACAAGCGATTGGAACTAGGTTGACTTGCACTCTTTTCTGGGTATTTACATATTTAAATTAATAGAAAACTCACAATATAAAAGCTTGTTTGGCATTTTTGTACCTGTGTTTGAAAAAGAGTTAAATAGTTTTTTCTTTACATTCAATATTCAAATATAGTTAAACTTATGATAATAAATTTCATATATCCATAAATATACATTTTGTATCAGAAACTCATGATTATAAATTTCATATATCCATATGTATAGAGTTGTAACTAGCTATGTTAGCGTCTACGTATCCACTGATTTTATCGGCATGTCATTTTATACAGACCCGGAAAATTACATCTTGTTCCTGCAATGTCAACAAATGTATGATAAATGTTTGTTTGATTTTCGTCCAAAATGATTTGTGGAAGACCTGTCAGTATTGGTTTAGTGTAATTCACCGATGTTTCTCGGGATCAGTAGAATGGTTGACGTATCATTTCTTTGAAATGTTCTGAAAAGTTTCTGAGTCGGGGAGACCCCTTTTGATGATTGTATTCTCATGTTCAGTATTTTTAAAACGGACAATGAAAAGTGCAAGATCTAGCAAATTTCAACATTAATTGTTTTGGAATCTATGACACCGTAACGATTATAATAAAATGAACGACAAAAATCTCCAAAAAGGGGCGCCTATAGGGCACGCCATCCGCCATGTTTTTGTCGGGCTGCCTATATTTAGTATAACTTCCTTCATGTAAGAAACTCGAATCCAGTGTGTATGCTTTCTGCGGGGTAAACAATATTCTTCTTTTATCACATAAACCGCGGCGCAGGAGTGTAATAAAGCCATTTAATAAAAACGATATTACACTAGTGTAATAACACTTTGACGTGACGTCATTTGCGCTATATAGAAACATAGCGTTAAAGCGGCTCATGTTAGCGTTACACTATAAAACTTCATTGAAAAATTACTCATTTTAACAGTTTACTGTTTTATATATGTGATAAAAAGAATATTATATTTGTGTAGATTCAATACAAAATTTATTGAACTCGTTGAATAAAACAATATTATGCTCGCCAGAGGCTCGCATAATATGATTTTATTCAACTCGTTCAATAAATTTAGTATTTAACTACACTCATTCAATATCCTCTATATAAGAAGAAACATTAACTCTATTGTTTAGGGCGTATTCTTTGTCACAAAAAATCTAATCCGAAAAGCCGATTGAGCGGCAATTTCACGTATGGGCAATTTGACTTTTATAACAGACATAATACATTTAATATTCAATTTCTAGAAGAGCAAATGATAGAAAAACAATATATCAATATATACTTTCATATTCTGAAGAGCTCTAATATATTAGGAAAATTGGCTCTAATATTTACGCAAACATAATGCAATCTATTTCCCGTGTCATTTATATATAGAAAGTTGCCCAGGAGGATTTTTACTGTTGATAGAAGAAAATAAATGTTTGTTTGATATTCATGATGTGATGGAAAATCTGCCAGATACAGTTTAGTGAGCTACAATTTTTGTCTGTATAGAGCACTCCCTGGCGCAAATACAATTATTCTTATTGAGGAGAACGAATTAGCTTTTAAAAAAGGGAACCAATCGCGAGTAATTTGTGAGTACAAACAGCTGAAAAGTGTTCACATGAAAGAAATGAGTGCTTGTTTATTTTTATCTTTATCTATCACTTTCATTTTTATCTGAAACATTTTTGATACATGTATATACTTTAATTGACAAAATTACATCTCAGCTTGTATATATAGTCTGTCGCTAGGACACTAGTAGAAATAACAAAATATGAAAAACGAAATCATCAAGGAAGGGTGACATTCAATGAACCCCAGTAAGTTCAATTCAACACTAATTTCGGTATGGTGTGTCTCGTTTGATCAATCCAGATATTTTACCAAGAAATATAATGGACGTAATGAACCTCTTTTTACCGAAAACTGTAAATTTACAATGCTTATGTCGACTTATGTCCAAAAAGATATTGAATCAAAGGTCTGACGTTCCTCAATCTGGCCCAGGGAGGTAGAGCTTAGTTTTATCATGCTTATGTAGTAAAGAACTCAAATACCGCATTGGTAAAAAAGTATGCACTTTTGAATTACTTAATCCTAATAAATCCTTCCAGATAAAAATAAGGAAAACATTATATTCTCTTTCATTTAACAAATACAGAAAGAAGGCACATCTATCGGTTTGAAACCAAAATTATTGTTGTTGGAGGTGTCAAAAAAGCTAAATTAACAGTCTATATCATAAATCAAGTAGGAATACTGGAACCACCCAAATTGGAAAAGGTCGCAAAGAAGAAGCTTTAGATACCATAAACATATATACACTACAATTATGTTGTTCTGAACGATCTTCAAAGAACGAAAATATAACGTATTTGATTACATGTACAGGGCGACTTAATACGGCCTCCACGCGGCACAAATAACAGAATAGAGAAAAACGGATATCCTTAACCTATAACAGTCAATACGGTCCTGGATCCATGTTTGCACCAGAATAAGAATATCTTCATGCTCAAGTGGATTCTCTTCACAAATGGTGTACTTGTAATTCTTAAACTCTTTCTTACAAAACCTTGAAAACTAGCTTGCTACTTAATAAATACATTTGTCAGTTTCGACACGCATATTTATTAAGGCACTTTTTCAAATACTAGTACTTCTTGGTTCAAATGGCCTCAGAAATAGTCAAATGAAATAATAACAAAATCGTATTAACTCTAACTATTTGAGCCGTGTCACGACAAAACCAACATAATGGGTTTGCGACCAGCATGGATCCAGACCAGCCTGCGCATCCGCGCAGTCTGATCAGGATCCATGCTGTTCGCTTACAAACTCTATATCAAGTAGAGAAACTGATAGCGAACAGCATGGATCCTGATCAGACTGCGCGGATGCGCAGGCTGGTCTGGATCCATGCTGGTCGCAAACCCATTATGTTGGTTTTGTCGTGACGCGGCTCATTTGAAAAGTTAAATTAAGTCTGGTGAAATGGAGATGCATAGAAAGCAATGAAAACAATAGTAAAAGGTGAAAATTGCAGACTCGGTTTGATTGAGACTGTTCATCAGCAAAAGTGATGGCAAGTTTTCCATGGAGTTTGATATTTTCTACTGAAATTTATCCACAAACTGTATATAATTAGCTACATTGACTAAACGAGGGCATAATCGTCGAAGAAGGTGGTATATTTATAGCTCTCTTTGTTATGATTAACCAGAGTGTTTTCATTGTTTAAAACACACACGTTCCTCCAGTACCCTCCATTCATAGAAATTATGAGGGGAAAATAATTATTTTTCAGTTAATGTTCCAGAAATTGATAACTTGACAGGAAGAAATCGGTGGAGAAATGATAGACAAATATTTCTACCGTTTGTAATTAAAAATATGTTCACAAATGGTCGCTCATTTTCAATTGTGAATTGGGTACAAATATACCGCAGGGCCCACAAACATAATTTTTATATTGCCTTTCCCTTTGATTCCAATAAAGGAAAACCTAGCTTAAATAAGTTCTCATTTATATAGTTTTTACTGGAGGGAATTCAGGAGCACACATTTAAATGAAACTTCTAAAACTGTCATTGAATATTCGACTGAACTTTGTTGTCATTATTGTTCCAAACAGAGAAGATATACAAGTAGGCTATCTTACGGCCAACTCTTAAAATTGGGATCTAGCCATAGAAAATATATTTCCTTTAAAGTACATAAGATATATTGTTGACATGATATTATGAAAAATGATATGATAGAGTTTATTTCATTTATTCCATAAGGCTATTCGCCCATGATGGCAATACAATATTATATTAAGTCGCCATCGATCACTTAATGTAATAGCGAGCTCGACAAGCTGGCCCGAAGGGCCTGCTCGCAAAGCGAGCTTTACGGTAACGCGAGTACCTGCTAAGTGATGGTTTTGAAAACTTTCGTCCGAAGTACCGAATTGGACACATTGTGAAAACTATCTAGAATGAAAGAAAATGGTCTAACTAAGAAAATGAATCCGAACACCAATATCTTTTATTCAGTCGTTAACGCTGTACAGACGTTTAAAGTATTGTTTACGTGACGTCACAATGTAGCGCACAGCACGTGCAAACAATCAAATCAAGTACGCTATTTTAATGTCGTAAACGTTTTAAGTTTTACATTTATTTCACTTTTAATAATCTTTATTTCGCTTGAAAAATTATAGAGTGAAATAAAATAAACAAACTAAATAAAAATAAGTTTTATCAACGTTTTCAAAACTCGTTAGCCATATTTAACACAGTACATGTGACGTCACACGCACTCGTCACTGCATTTGAAATAAAAATGAGCGATTATTTCATACTATTTCACGTTAAAAGTACATCGAGCTCGCTTTGAGGCTTTGCCTTTTTCATATTAATAAGTAGAGCTTATTACATGGGGCAAGTATGCCATAAGTCCATATTGGCACACTTGGTGACTTATTTGCCCGAGGGCTTTATTTGAACAAAGTGTGCCAATATGGACTAAATGCACACTTGCCCCATGTAATGACCTTTTAATGGAAATGTTCCGCAGCAATTTTTCAGACTGGAATGAAATCAAGCAAAACGTAATTGTTCTAATATATTTATAAATTGGCTGTCCGTGTTGTTCGATTATAGCGAGCTCGACGAGCTGGCCCAAAGGGCCTGCTCGCAAAGCGAGCTTTACGTTAACGCGAGTACCTGCTAAGTGATGGTTTTGAAAACTTTCGTCCGAAGTACCGAATTGGACACATCGCAACTTTTCGAATTACAAGATAACAATAAAAGCCGATGTACTCTGATTGAAAACGGATAGAAGACTGGTGTCCTGGGAACTAATATAGGAACAATAATAGAAAGGGGAACCAGAATAAACGGAAGCAGTGTATAAAATACCGAATGACAATTTTAAAACGGAAAATGTAAAATAAAAATGAACGATTATTTTTAACTATCTTACGGTAAAAGAAAATCGAGCTCGCTTTGAAGCTTTGCCTTTTTCATATTATTATTTTAATCCATCAAGCGACTCGCTAAAGATTTCAACGTACTTTCGCGGCCATTTTTTGCGATGCGGTTGTCAATTACGCAACGTGTATACGCGCGGACGTTCTGTCGTTACTGTACAACAGGTGCGTGATTACCGGAAATAGCCTCAATATGGGATTTTGGCACACTTGGCAAGTGTGCCAATATGGCTTATTGGCATACTTGCTCAAATACGGGATTTTCGCATGTCATATTCATAAAAAAGAAACGCATTTTTATTACTAATTATAGTAACATATGCAATACATTTATTAATTGGCTGTCCGTGTTGTTCGATTATATTATCTAAATCCATTAAGCAATTCACTAAAGATTTCAACGTACTTTCGACGGCCATTTTTTTTTTTGCGATGCGGTTGTCAATTACGTAACGTGTATACGCGCGTACGTTCTGTCGTTACTGTACAACAGGTGCGTGATAACCGGAAATAGCCTCAATATGGGATTTAAGCATACTTGGCAAGTGCGCCAATATGGCTTATTGGCACACTTGCTCAAATACGGGATTTTCGCATGTCATATTCAGAAAAAAGAAACGCATTTTTATCACTAATTATAGTAACATATGCAATAACATGCATTATACAAAACGGTAAACAACATGCTTTATACAAAACGTTTAACAATATGCATTATACAAAACGATAAAAAATATGCATTATTCAAAACGGTAAACAACATGCATTATACAAACGGTAAACAACATGCATTATACATAACGGTAAACAATATGCATTATACAAAACGATAAACAACATGCATTAAACAAAACAATAAAGAACATGCATTATACCAAACGGTAAAGAACGTGAATTATACAAAACGGTAACTAACATGCATTATATAGATGCTAAACAACATGCATTATACAAAATGGTAAACAACGTGTACTATACAAAATGGAAAACAACATGCATCATACAAAAGGGTAAACAACATGCTTTATACAAATCGGTAAACAATATGCATTATACAAAACGGTAAACAACATGTACTATACAAAACGGTAAACAACATGCATTTTACACAACGGTAAACAACATACATTATATAAACGGTTTACAAAATGCATTATACGGTACGGTAAACAACATGCATTATACGGTACGGTAAACAACATGCATTATACAAAACGGTAAACAACATACATTATTCAAAACGGTAAACAACATACATTTTAAGGTAACGATGTGCATTATACAAAACTGTTTGCAACATGCATTTTACAAAACGTTAAACAACATACATTATACGGTAAACAACATGCATTTTACAAAACTGTTTGCAACAAGCATTTAACAAAACGGTAAACAACATACATGTACATTATAATGTTAACAACATGCATTATACAAAACGGTTTACAGCATGCATTTTACAAAAAGGTAAACAATATGCTTTTGAGTATCGTAAACAATGAAATTAAGGGTTGTTGCATGACCTATTGGTAATTTTCGGTCTGCTTGTCTATGTACCGCGTACTCGAAACATGCTAGTCATTCCTAGGCTCCTAAAAGATTTTCCGTGTCTGTTCCAAAAAAATTCTGCTTAGTTTTTTTTTTGCTCATAGTTAAACAAAATTCATCATAGCCGATGAATTTCTGTTAAGGTTATTTATCCTTATGTGCTAATGAGTCTTTGAGACTTTGTGGTGAAAGGATTTTTCAAAAATATTTTGTGGAAATGGTTTAAAACAAGTTTAATGATTAAGACAGATGCCCCCATTTGTTAAAAGTTGTTAATTGACTGTTTAGACTATATGGGGCAGTTCAACCCTGGAGATAAAGTCTTATTCCCAAGTGTCTGTGCACGACGAAAATAATGCACATAAAGATTCCTGAGATCTTTCTCTGCCAGTAAACCTGGAAAGTCGCCAAATGACCGTCATGTGTGACTTAAAATCATCAAAATAAGTATGACAAGACAGTGGCTAAATAAATTAATTGCTCTTTGTTTCTAATTCATGATCATGTTTAATATTTTCTAGTTTTAATATTTAGAAAGTATCAATCATGAAAATTTACAGCATAAGAAACACATTCAAACTTACAAAAATAAGTATATCAGCATTTCGTAACAGAATTTAAGAGATTTCGTGTTGGTTTTTTTTGCAAATGCATTTGTTCTATTTTAGTGTTAATGGCAACATTATGCTAGTTAATGTATCACGCTTTAAATACGCTTTAAATGCACATTATGCTCAAAAACATATTTTTTTAATTGTTTAGAAATGCCTACCATGTCTTTAATAACGATATATTAATGGATAAAGAGCACGCTTGATGTTTAATAACTGGGGAAAATGGTAAACAAGCAGTAATGTATCGTAAAGGCAGCAAAATGTAAACAAAGTAGTATTTTGACTTCCATACAAAATACTAATTCACTATGATTATACTTACTGCCAACAGAGCAAAAGAAGCAAAAGATATTTGAGCCGTGTCACGACAAAACCAACATAGTGCGTTTGCGACCAGCATGGATCCAGACCAGCCTGCGCATCCGCGCAGTCTGATCAGGATCCATGCTGTTCGCTATCAGTTTCTCTACTTGTAATAGAGTTGGTAAGCGAAAAGCATGGATCCTGATCAGACTGCGCGGATGCGCAGGTTGGTCTGGATCCATGCTGGTCGCAAACGCACTATGTTGGTTTTGTCGTGACGCGGCTCATTTCATGGGTACTGCAAAAATGAGCATTCTTTTTGGAAACTGTAACAAGATACCAAAACTAAAAGGTTTTTGAAAAATACTAATGAATTTTTTTATGCCCCCACAATGTGGGAGCATATAGCGTTGCACTTGTCCGTCCGTCCGTCCGTCAGTCCGTCAGTCCGTCCGTACGTCCCGAAATCTTGTGAACGCAACTCCTCTTAAACCGGATGGCAGATTTTGCTTAAACTTACAGGGATGAACAACCTTAATGTGTAGATGGTAGTAAAGGAAGGAATTTTCGCTGCGACCAAATTTAACAGAATTATGGCCCTTTGTTGATTTTTTCACTAGATACTATGTAGAAATTTTGTGAACGCAACTCCTCTTAAACCGGATGGCAGATTTTGCTTAAACTTACAGGGATGAACAACCTTAATGTGTAGATGGTAGTAAAGGAAGGAATTTTTGCTGCGACCAAATTTAACAGAATTATGGCCCTTTGTTGATTTTTTCACTATATACTATGTAGAAATTTTGTGAACGCAACTCCTCTTAAACCGGATGGCAGATTTTGCTTAAACTTACAGGGATGAACAACCTTAATGTGTAGATGGCAGTAAAGGAAGGAATTTTCGCTGCGACCAAATTTTACAGAATTATGGCCCTTTGTTGATTTTTTCACTATATACTATGTAGAAATTTTGTGAATGCAACTCCTCTTAAACCGGATGGCAGATTTTGCTTAAACTTCCAGGGATGAACAACCTTAATGTGTAGATGGCAGTAAAGGAAGGAATTTTTGCTGCAACCAAATTTAACAGAATTATGGCCCTTTGTTGATTTTTTCATTATATACTATGTAGAAATTTTGTGAACGCAACTCCTTAAACCGGATGGCAGATTTTGCTTAAACTTTCAGGGATTAACAACCTTAATGTGTAGATGGTAGTAAAGGAAGGAATTTTTGCTTTGACCAAATTTAACAGAATTATGGCCCTTTGTTGATTTTTAGTTTTCAACTTGTTGCACATGTAGTCCAAAAAATTATTTGACCTAGAGTCATAAGATTGACAGAACAGTGGCGTGTGGGGGCATCCGTGTCCTATGGACACATTTCTAGTTTTATGTGTACTGCAAATGAGTATTTTTCTTTTGGAAACTGTAACAAGATTCCTAAAATAAAAAAGAGAAATAAAAATGATAGCATTAATGAGGCATGATGGGCCTTTAATACATGCAAAATTAACTACCAGAAACGTGAAAGCATTTAGCATAATTAATAACAAAGTATATATTTTATGTACATGTTTTAAACCATTTTTTTCCGGTAAACATGATACACATTTCAATATAAAAACATGAACATGTCTATTTCTTTGAAGGTCGGGGAGTTATCTGACTGTGTATAGTCCATTAGTGAAACAAAGAGTCTAATTTGGAGCAGATTTTGAAATTTTTATTGTAATGTTTTTGCAATAATAACAGATGTTTTTCATTGTCTTCGCCATTGATACTGAGGGACCGAGAGCATCTAATTATGAACCGTACAATATTGTATATAATGACAAGAAACAATAAAACAATAATTTATATCCCTCCAATGGTTTATAGTGAATGGACATGTGAAAGTCAAAATTAGTTTATATTTTCCCATAATTCCTTTCAATTTTATAATTTACTTCGCATGAATGTTATAAAATGGCATTGTTGGGAAAAAATATTTTATTGTTTATGGGAAGATTTATAATCATTTTATATACACTGTGCGCATCCATGTCGGTACCCTCTTTGAAACACCAACTGAAACGGTACCCTCTTTGAAACATGAAATCAAGTTTCTATTCTAACCTTGTCTTTCCCTTGCTACCCTCTTTGAAACACCAACTTAAACGCTACCCTCTTTGAAACATCAACTTAAACGGTACCCCTTTTGAAACATCAACTTAACCGGTTCCCTTTTTTAAACATCAACTTAAACGGTACGCTCTTTGAAACATCAACTTAAACGGTATCCTCTTTGAAACATCGACTTAAACGGTACGCTCTTTGAAACATCAACTTAAACGGTACCCTCTTTGAAACAACAACTTAAATGGTATCCTCTTTGAAACATCAACTTAAACTGTACCCTCTTTGAAACATCAACTTAAACGGTACGCTCTTAGAAACATCAACTTAAAATGAACGCTCTTTGAAACACAAACTTAAACGGTACGCTCTTTGAAACATCAACTTAAACGGTACCCTCTTTGAAATATCAACTTAAACGGTACGCTCTTTGGAACACCAACTTAAACGGTACCCTCTTTGAAACATCAACTTAAACGGTACCCTCTTTGAAACATCAACTTAAATTGTACCCTCTTTGAAACATCAACTTAAACGGTACGCTTAAGAAACATCTTTGAAACATCAACTTAAATCTTTCTTGTTGGGTGAATCACACTTAGGATATGTGGCCTGCTTTTTAAATTTGTCTTTTGACGTCATATCTGTGATATGCAGGCTTCATAACCTCAGATCCCCTTTCAAAATTCCATTTTATTTAGTTCCGCCCATTGTTTTCTCGTTTAGTGCACATGCATTTTTTACTTGGGGACCATATGCCGCTTTTCATGGAATGGTACTAACGTGTCACATTGAAGATTCCATGATAATCGCCATATGAACACATCTGCGGATGTTTCAAAATTCTAAATTTTACCAGTTCATGTTAAATGTTGAATTCTTCTTAAGCCGGTGCTAGGGGGCGTGGACGGTAGTTTGCACTTGACAGTACGCTCAATCAAACCGAGCCTGCAACATTTTCAATTTTGCTGTGTTGGATTCTTATTTCTCTCTATTTAAACGGTACGCTCTTTGAAACATCAACTTAAACGGTACGCTCCTTGAAACATCAACTTAAACGGTACCCTCCTTGAAACATCAACTTAAACGGTACCCTTAAAACATCAACTTAAACGGTACCCTCCTTGAAACATCAACTTAAACGGTACCCTCCTTGAAACATCAACTTAAACGGTACCCTCCTTCAAACATCAACTTAAACGGTACGCTCTTTTCACATACATAGGTCAGTCTCTGCTGAAGAGACAGCAATGCAGCGAATGTTCAATCTACTAATAAAATGTGGTATGTCTTGTAAAGAAGAAGAAGATTTCGCCAGGAGGGAACCGATATGGATAGGCACCGCGATATCGGTTACCCTAAAAGATCGTGAAAATATTCCATTTTTCTCAACATTTAATAGTGTGTTGTTGTTGTTGTTTGTTTGTTTTCGTTTTTTTAAGCAGCACGCCTCCAGATTCATGTTAATTTTCATAAAAATTTTAGAAATGTATTTGAAAGTAAAATATTGTCATTGGACAAAAATAGTAATTTACATAATGCAATTGGCACTTACAATCCAAGAAAATTACCAAAAAGTGGTCAACATATGCAAAAACGGCCCTTACTGCGTTAGTAACGCAGTAGAAATATGGTGATAAAATACTGCTAAATCAGTCTTAAACCGTGCATAACATGTAAAACATAACTTGGATCTTGAATGTTTTAACTTTTCTCAAAAGTTTAGTACATTTTTCTCAATATTGATTTTCTTTAAATATTTTGGCTCATCTGGAGGCGTGCAGCTTTAAAGCTAAATCCCTATTCATTTTGCAGTTTAACTGAAGAAAAAAATATAAGTACCTGTAAAGACCTACATTTGTACTTTGAAAAATGAACTTTTTGTTAATCATAATGCATTACTGAGGTCTAAAAACATAATGTTATAAATTCTTTAATGAATAAATTGAGTGACTAAAAATGTAAAAATATGCAAAAGATAATGAAGAAATATTGAAAATAAAGTTTTTGTGTGTGTGCAATTTTGACCTGATTTGAGTTACATTAAAAAGATGAAAGGTATTTCATTTCAAAGTCCTTTTTTGTTTGTTTGTTTTTTTTTGTTTTTGTTTGTTTTTCTTTTTTTTAAGGGCGGGGGGATCAAACTAAAATATTAAGGATAAAACTCACACGCCACATTCACAGTAAGTCAGTAACTATTAACTTATAACTAATAAGTATTGCCTGTAGTCAGTTTTATCTTCTTGGTCAATCGTTCTTGTATAGCTCAATTACACAAATATTTGCAAGTCAAAAATGTTTTAAACAATGTTCAATACCACGCAATATTTTCTTAACGACACAAATCGCACCTTATGCCTCAGAAAAAAAACACATTTTTTCTTCTTTCGAAAGGCGACAGAAAATTTTTTTCTTAAAAAAATGTTAGAAATGTTAGATGCTTTTACCCGCAAAAATATGATCAAAGTGAAAAAAATTAAATAAAAAGTAAAAAAAAATTAAAAATTCCTCGCGTACTTATTGCCCAGGCCGAAATAGATGGTTCGAAACTTTTTGGATTTTCAAAAAACCACATAAAAAAATAATTATGAGAATTAAAAGTTTTGGGGGTTCCTTTTAAAAAAAAATCGAATGTTGGTTAGATTTTTGTAATGCAATATCATCCTCATCAAGATTTTCCTAGACTGTTTAGATCATTTGTCAACTAGATCAGTGAGTGGGACACATCATCTAGATGTAGACAAATGTAGGTGTTTAACATGCTAAGTGAACAGTAACCTTTCCTACTTCCTTTTAGATGCTATCTTTCAAAAAGCAATTATCTCTTACTTAAGTTTGTAAAATCGCTTTTCCTGATGCTATTAAATATAATCATTATATACATCTAAAAAGGGTACCCTAATAAAAAACGTTTGGTTTATTAATATGCCTTATTATTTTTTACTTATCTTAAAGTGACTCCGCTGAGGTTTTTTGACATGACATGACCGTACTGGATTTTTTTTTCTATATTAATGTTCTATTTGATGTGGGTCTAGACTAATGTCTTTTGTTCAAAATTTCAGATCGTTTGCTCACAATAATTTTTCTACTTGTGAAAAATGACCCAAAATTGAATAGCTATGCAATGCTTTTCCCTTTAATCGGGCACATAACAGCACAAAATACGATTTTCAATTTATTTGAGTATATTTCTGATCTATGTAAGAAATTCAAATTTTAGGATTGGAGTTCCTTTAAATACCTAGTTTTTCGTCTAATATGTACCCCTCTCAATTCAGTGACTTGGGATTCTCCCTTAGAAAGATGTGGAAAGGACAGGGAGATGGGTGTTTTGGAGTATGCTGCAGATTATTGTCACCAAACGTATGGAGAATTAATGCAGTGTCTTAATCTATTATTTGTTCTAAATTGTTAAAGTTCAACGAACGAATCGATATTGTCACGTTAGGAATAGAGATTTCCTCTGTAGTCAACGAAATGTGTAAAAATACATGCATATATTTATTTTCTCCCAATTAGATAAATTCAAACTAATAAATCGAAATATAGATTTAATGTTTTTTCACTGCAGACACCGGTCATTACTTCATTTTTTCATGCCTAGAGATAAGCAAACCGTATATGAATAAATCAGCAGTTTTTTTCCTTTTCCTTTTTCCCACTAATGGATTCTGAACTAACAAATTTATTAACTAATATGAAAAACAGCATTAACTTCTATGATTTACTACGGCTTTAATCACATTATTAATTAAAGTCGTTGTTTTACATATGAATGTTATTTTTGTTGTATTCAGAAGTAATTCATTGAAGAAGCGCAAATTTGTAAATCGCATTTATCTCCCTTTAAATACGACTCTGCCATTAAAAATATTAAAGTCAGTCAGAATATATTACATAAGGGTTAACATTAAATGCATTAGAAAACACTGATGAAAAGGGGACGAATATTTAAGAAATAAATGGGCCCTGGTCAAATCTGGCTCATATAGTTCACAGGCTTATATTTGTGACTTTAAGAAAAATATATATATGGTAATATGTTGATCTTGTGTTTTGTTTTCGATAAGATCAGGATACTTACAGTATGCAAATTCCTATCTAAAATATTAAAGACTCATAATTTATGTTGGTCTTGTGTTTCGTTTTGACAAGATCAGGATATGACTAGAATGTAAGGACTCATATATCTAACACACATAGTTATTTTGTGACAAGGAAGAGCAGGGGTAGTTTTTAGAATACACCACATACATAATTTTGTAAACATTTAGATATTATTAGAAATGGATTATTAATATACTAAGAAATTTCAACATGCAATTGAATGTAAACCTTCTTCGTTGTTGTTTTAAACTTGTTTGAAATTTATTTTTCTACACTGTCTTGCCATATATATATTGTATTGTGTATCCTCACGGGCCATGTGGCCTTATGGAATTTGAAAAAATAAAACTTATTAAACTTAAACTTATATATTGTAAAAAAACAACAACATCAATAACAAAAAAACCTGAATCAGCTCTGTAAAATATTTTAATGGTTTACTTGCGTCTTCGTACATATTTTCTTATGTTTCGAGAATTTATTTCCATGTCATTCAAGAACGCAGGAAAAGACGATATGTTTATTATTTGTCCAATTAAGAATTAGGACTAATATATAATATAATTTAAGATGATGTTATGTTTTAGCATGTACCATGTACAGTATTTGATCTCTTTAGGAATGTGTTATAGTATGTCAATTAACCATACCGTTACGGATGACTAATCATATTTCGGTAGTCAGAGCGGTACTACTTTTATGTGTAGGTAAAGTCACGTGAAAAGAGCATTTGATCAGTTGGTGAACATTGGCTTTTTCTTAAGTTGAATTATCACTATAATATACAATATAAAATTGTGATGAATGAAAGGATGTAATCAAAAGACGCCGCACGTTGCCATCAAATATTTAACTTTCTAACTTGCCGCGTAACTGTATAGCAGACTGCCTCCCCTCGTCTCGCTTCAAATCAAATGATCCGTCTTCGCACATGCGCATTACTAGCACGTGTTCGTAAACAATATTTCGGAAAGAGGATCAGTTATTTAGATTAGTTGGTTTGTAGTTTGGATTCTAACCTTTTTAACTCAGGTAGTGTGCCACAGAGCTCAACGCTTCTTAACAAAATGGGGACAGAAACTAACAAAGATGAACGTAACAATCCGGAATATCTTGCACAGTTACTTAAAGACAAGAAACAAATTCAAGCATTTCCTAATGTTTTTGTTCATTTGGAAAAACTTTTAGATGAAGGTAAGTTTTGAGCGGACAATTCTTCGAAATTCACTAAGTGTGTCTTATTGGACGTAGGTTCAGATGTAAATTAAATGTTTTTTGAAATCTTTAATGTCAGATATATTTTGTAATAATGTCAAAAAGAAACTTTTTGAAGTGAAAATACTTTGTCCGTCAAAACTTTCGTTTTCGGGTCAGACGCGGAATAAGCGGGCACCTGCTAATTAATTGGTTTGTTAATTTGGTTACTTACTCGAATTTAGTTATGCACTGTAATAAAGTAGTTGTGTTGATAACAAAATTGGATTAATGTCACATTTTAAATGGGACAAATTACGTTGCGAGTTTGTTAAAAGTTGTGCTATTTCTGGCAGCCATTTTGGAAGTTGTAATTTTGGCAGTAACTGCTACTTAAAAATAAAGAGTAAGTTCCGCTACCGTTGTTTCTTGTCAAGTGTAAGAGATGTTTCATGCAAGAAAGTTAAATTTACCACCAAATTTTGTGATTGGATACATTGCACTGATAAATTACTGTTAAATACTTATTTTGTAAACATTGGTGTTTACTTTTTGATAACCTGTCAAAGTTTGGAGGTCTCACATAGATATAATGTTTGATGTGTCTATTTCTACCCTGAATTGATTTTTTTTCATTGCTTGACATGACCTGCTTTTAAAGATCAGATCTACACTATATTTTGCTAACATATCCCTGAAAAAGTAACCTACCTTTTTACGAATAATTCTTTAATCTAAAAGTAACAGTAGTGTATTATCTTTGTATTAAAAAGATGTGGTTGTGTTACCATAGCATTTGCTTAGTTCTGCAGTATCATGTACATGTATATCTATTGTATGTAGTGACATTGCACGAAAAGTGGTTGTAGAACAAAAACGCTTTGTTATAAACTGAAACTTTTAACCAATTAAAGAGTATTTCAACCTATTACATTACTAGCGTATCACCATCTTGTACTTAACAATGTATTTCAGATAATAAATAAATACTGCACAGGAAAAAGGAGTGAAGGAGTCACTGTGATAACTTTCAGTTGCACTGTTTGCGCATGCATTATTATAAGAATATCTTATTTATATGGTTCATTATGAGCACAGAAATTTACCTCTGCCCTCATAGATTCAAAATAAAAATTCAAACTTTCAAAGATCAATATTTTAGTTTGCTTTCTTCCAGATTTGTTATTAAGCTAGAAATTCATAAAATGACATGTTTTTTTTCTTTTTTTTTCAAGAAAAGATTTTTTCAGAAATAGATGACATATATTTTTGATAAAAGATATTATGGTTTTTTTTTATATTTTTAAATTGATGGAAGAAATAATATCATATATAATTATTATGCTCTCATGAGCAGAAATAATTTTTTTAGCTTTTAATTCAGACATTTTCTTAGATATATATATATTTATACATGTCTTTTTACTTACATACAAACTTCTGTCATTTGTCAAAGTATTGGTACAATTTGTTAAGATTTCTTGTATGCTGTATAGTTGCATTTTTCTGGCAACAACAGATTGCATTAGCTTTGACTTCACTATTTTAAATTCTAAATTTGTGAAATAAAATTCTTGGTAAGGTCTTTCATAATTAAATATATGGATAAATTATAATGGCTGAAAAGAAAAATATAATGAAGAGATATTGACTAACTGTTAATTAATTGTACCAAAACTTTGCAGGCATTCTTTCGTTCTCTGTGCATAAATTGTGAAAGGGGTGATAATAATTGTAAAAAAATCCCTATTTCACTTTGAATGTGCAGAAATAGATGTTTGTAAGCACATAAACAGTATTGATTGAAATTAATTGAATACTTTACTTAAAATTGAAAACTGTTAAAGGATTTTGTTCTCTTTTATAAAAACTTTGGACATTTTGGATATATATCATTCTAAAATCATATTTTACAATCTGCAATTATATTCTTTGCAAGTCTTTGGTAAAAATTTTTTGCTTTTAGTAAAGATGCAAGATTGCAATTTTGGAATTGATGTTTCCTAAAGTTACATAGAATTGACAGTTTTCAACACTGAAGTACCTTATTTTATACTAATACAGTGGGGTATTCACACTAAAATGCCTATGTATCTCTATGCCTGTTGTATTTTTTGCGTGATTTTTTTGTACTAAATTTCACGATTAAAACAGTGATCCTATCGGAAAAAAATGTGCAAAAAAAAGTTGATAAGAAAATAAAGGGTCGTCAAGACAACAGAAAAATGAACATAAAATTGGCAAGAGTGTCGAAAGGATTACATGTGCATCGGCTTTCTTTGGAGTACAAGGTAAAATCAGTTACTGTTTTGTGCCAGTATAGTTGTCAGTGATAATTGTAATGTTTATATTAAAGGGACACAACCCCCCTCAAATCATTGATATTGTTTAAACTAATCAATTTTAAGAGTTTTGGCAAATACAGACAAAATTATGAAACAGTATCTTTTAAAGTAAGAAAGTGATTGTTAATATTATAGATTTATTTTAAAAATAAAGAATTATACAGTTTTGATAGCAGAAAACTTGTCCCTTTAATTATACATGTTTAATAGTTTATGTAGTAATTTTACTTCAGTTTCAGGGAATATATTAGCATTGATTTATGTAGACATTGTATACAATTTTTGAGATACCATGTACATTTGATAGCCCTTACCCCAGCTGAAACAGAAAGTGGTTTTAAGCCAGAGTTAACAGAGCCCATCCAGTCTGTACATCTGTGTAGCCTAAATTGTATATTTTCCATTAAATTTTCATTTGCATACCTAAAATTAATAATTGACTGTTTCAAAAAATGATTCTGGACATATTTAATTTATATATTTATGCAATTCAATAGGTTAAGGGTTAAGAAATGGCCTGAGTATATAATGAGTGAATATTTTGTGAGTAACCTTTGTTACATTTGTTATATTTTATGTTTTTTTTTCTAAATATAAAACTAAAGCATATTTAATTATAATCTGTCATATCAAAATAGTATTAACCCCATTTTAAGTTCAGCAACTCCAGAAAGCATAGCACTTCATAGATAATAACTAGGTGAGCAATTCTTATATATAAATACTATATCAATAATGTTAGGATGAATAACTTTGTTTTTGTAATGTTTCCCTACGGAAAGTTCGTAGAAACAGTATCAATATCATTGCATTATAAATAACAGTAAGATAATTACAGAAGCAGGTTTTACAAAAAAATTTTCTTGTCATAGATACATTCTGAAAACTAATAAGACCTGGTTTGATTATCTAGGTTCATTTTGACAAAAGCAAAAGTTTGCTTTTGTACAATAATTGATGTGCTGTTTTGAAATTTATATTTTGGATTTGACTCGGCTCGCCGCGTAAAATTTGAGACAGCACTTGCGACGCTCAGCAATTACTCCAATGTAGGTCATTACTATTTTATATGAACATGTGTGTACAGTAGAATATAATACAATTGCATGTGATGAAATTGTAAAGAAAATTGTATTTCCTTGTCTGATGTCAAGTCTGTTTATTTTACCCGTACATATACCCTGGTTCGTATAATTTATATAATGACAAATAAGTGGTCTTTATAAAGCAAACTGTTATTGAATAGTCTGTTTGCCTTTAGTATAACATTTTTTACAAATGGCGAGATTTATACATTCTATACCTGTGGAAATCAGATTGAATTGATACAACTTTCATGTTTTGAAAAGAATGTTTACTTTTTGTAAATATTGAAGTTTTTTCCCAAATTAGGCCAACATTTTTTTATTAAATGTTTTACGGGACATTTAAAAAAAAAATTGGGTCGGGGGGGATAAATAAAAATAAAAATAAAATTCAATTTTTTTATCAGTCGACCACAAAATAAAAATAAAATGATAAAAGAGGTTAAAAATTTTTATTTTCAAACATTTTTTTATGACTCCAAAAACAGATTTTTTGTTCATAAAATCAATGATTTTATAGTTTTGAAGTATTTTTGACATAATTTTAAACAAAATAATTGAAAAAAAATGCTTAAAGTCACTTTTGCTTTTGTTTTTAGTAGCTGCTGATCTAGTTTCTATTAGTTTTGTCTTTTCACATTTAGGGCAAACATGCCACAAAACTCCAAATTCATTGTTTAGTCCCTTCATTTAAAGAGTATCTAAACAAGGTCGTATTACCACTCTCAAGCTTTACTGACACAAGCTTGCAACCAGGTAGAACCACCAACCTATTATAAGCTTACTGATAGTTTCCTCACGGGATCCAAATTAACTTCCTGACAGGATTCTAATCCACAACAGCACACAAGGAGAGTGATTCATTCACAGAGGTACAAACATAATAATGTACAATGTCAGTTTCACAAGGTAAATTGAATCAACAACTTCAAATTATTTTTAAGAGAGTAAGTTCTGTATGTGCAAAAATTTTGCAATTTCTGAAAATTATTCGTATTTCAAATGATTAGTAAAATGAAAGCAATTGACAGTTAAAATAGAAAATCAAATGGCATACATTGTTAAAAAATCAGAGTTTTCTGTTGAGAATTTATTATAGGCAGTTTTTACAGAAATGTCAAAGAGGACTTATGCTCATAATCTTACATTGAAAAAAGACCAATTTTCTCAATATTGATCTAGTAAAAAACTTCTAAAAACACACATAACTACAGTTGTTTAGGCAGTAGCGGATTTTAGGGTATAGCGGATAACATGGCAGTAACAATGCTCCTTTCCATCAAATATGCCTTTTTCAAAATAATACAATTATACCATCAAAAAGAGTGATATATTTGCCATCCGTGGCTAATTTTGTTTTATTTATTTCAAATTGCACAGCCAGTTTTTCTTACATAAATCAGAACGAGGTAACCGGATGTTGTCACCGTCAGACTGTTTATAAGCGCTTCCAAAAGAAATAAACAGAAAACTATTGATCAACACCAAGTAAAGTAATGAAATATTGACATGATTCGGTGTAAAAATCATTTGTTTATAATTTTGCAAAAGCTTTTACAGATATAACACCTACTGACACTAAAAATTATTGAAAATGAATAGCAAGTGCTTCTGTCAGTAACGGATTTTACATTTGGGGGTGGTCTCAAAATTTATTTTATCTGTCAAAACGCCGTCAAAAGTGGATTAAAAGTAGACTTTAACAAAAAAATATCCCAGTTTTAATGTCATAATATTATTTATTCTATCTTTTTTATAATTTTAACTCAGTTGTATTGATACTTTGAATATACCATCATTATTAACTCTTCTTTCAACTAGACTATAAGATTAATATAATGGCTTTAATGTAAAACAGACCTCTTTTTCATTGAAATGTGTTGTTTCATTTTACATACTTAATACACATGCTCAGCTCAAGTTTATTGCAAAATTTTTGTAATTTATGTATTCAGAATATATAGTTTACTTTTTAATTCATCTATACAGATCTTAGGAAATATTGTTTTTATTTGTTAAATTGCAACATATTATATAGTTATCATTGCTTGTATACTGTGATGTTACAAAATAAATAAATAAATAAACAATTTTTAAATAAATAAAGCTATTTACTATGGTTGATATAATTATAGATTTTTTAAAGAAATAACTATGGTAAACTATAGCTATGTTCAAACTATTACATGTCACAGTTGCATCATAAGTTGTTGACCAGATATGTATTTATATATTTATTTACTTGTAGAAAAATTTGAAAGATTACTATCAAAATTAATGTAACATTTTTCATTCCAGTAACCCCAAAACATGTTTCTGTGACATGTACTTTGTAAATACTAAATTTAGAACGTTTTGAGACTCACCCTCATTGACCTTCACCTACCTATCCCATACTCCCCAAAGCTATCCGCTACTAACTGAACTATATGCCGAACATAAACAGAGAGTACTACATGTAATGTCAAAGATACTGCTAAAAATATTTTATTTTAAAAAGGGAAGTAGTTTGACTACTGAATGGTATCAATTTGATTTTCTGAATATTATTACTAAAGACATAAGCAGCGCCGATCTCCTTAGCTATCCGCTACTGTCTAAACAACTGTACCTGTCTGCTGTCATGATACTAATATTAACTTAATAAATGTTATAGATGACTGTGTTCAATTATAAACAAGCCTTGTATTTCAACAAGACAACAACAATAATCTGTTTACCAAACAACTTTCAGGAATTTATTTTCGTATAATAAATTAATCAATTGTTTTCAAAGATTCATAATAAAAAGTTTTCACTATCAATTTGCTTACAATAAATCTACCATGTAAGTAGACCTCATTTGTTACTCGTTTTTCTCAATCTGTCTAAGTAAATTCAACTTATATTTCTTTATAAAACCTATACATGAGTCTAAATCTTAATGTGTGGAAGTATTCTCATGGTCCGTGGTAAATCGAGTAATATTTCATTTTGACACCAAAGTCGATCAACGGCTTTGATCCCGTGCCCATTTAGTTTTTTACAACTGTTCTGACAGTGAAGGTAATTCAACTTATGCAATGGATGTTAATTACCAGTCGTGCTTTCTAACAGCTTTACAGGCTATCATGTTTGATTAAATGCTCTAATATTTATTACTCAAATTGCCATAGTTGTATTGAAAACGGGTTTCGAAAAAAGCGAACTTCCGTGACCCGGTGTGTCGCGTGATATTCACACGTGTAAATTTATTACAAGCTTGTAAAGTTATTGCCCTTCCCTTTTGTTACGCCTTTTGTAACATTCATGTAAACATCAAAGGGCCTAACTTTTGTCAGTTGTTTTAAGCAAGTTCCGAGGTTCTACCGTTAACAACTAAAGTGAAAAATGTGTTCCATACCAAGTAACTTTTAATTTTGACAGAAGTTGGTAAGAGAGGTCGGCGGGCAAAATGAAAATAAAAGTTCTTAAATTTACTTTTATTTTTATTTGATTTTCTCTAAAAATACGGTCGGCGGTCCCGTAAAACATTTTATAAAAAAATGTTGGCCTTATTGATTTTAATTGGTCGTATGATAATAAGTGGTGATTACACAAGTCTATTGCGACGGTTATTAAATAAATATGTTCTTTTTTTCGTATTCTTTTTTTAAAACATTTTAACAGTAAGCATTATACAAGTGTGTCCGTCATGTTTTTGGTTGAAATAGTCATATTATAGTGGCATACAAAGTTAATGAGTCATCTCCGGTTATATAATATATCTAAATTTACACATTTAATCTGCATATACACAACACCCTTTGTTATGACTTGGAATATGTTTATATATATAAATATCATAATGAATTGATAAATATAAAGTCATCTATAGTAACCTCAAGTATAGATTTAAGGCTTAAAATTCAGAGTTATTTATAGGTATTTGTTTTACAGATCTGTTTGACCATAAGAAACATATATGGTTAAATATCATTTGTTTTAATGCCATTTGTCAATGGTTAGAACTTACTTGAAGATATGATATTATCTTTGTTATATATTGATTATTGTAGATAAACAGAGAGATAATCACATAGGCTATAGTAATATTTATTTCTGATCTTGAACTGAATCGCATTATTCTAAGATAATGTTTCTTTGATAAAATTGCATGCTTATCAGGCCTACATCAGTGCACCTCACTTAGATTTCCTGAGGTCATTCCCTCTAGAGCTGTGTTAGTTTTGCCACCCTATACACAGGAAATTTCAATTAGTGTGTTGTAACTTATCAGTGTAAGGAGTGTTGATACAAGGGATCATTAACACATGTGTGAGACCATAGGGGCCACTTTGTTCACAAAGTCAAAATATATATGTCAGATGCTTAATTTGGGACATTTTATACTTATAAATAAAGAGGTTATTAATACTCTTAGTTAGTCAATCAAACTAGGCTAATTTCATTTTTTCTGTCTTGTGGGAAAGCATAAAGGAAAATGTCAAGCTAATCTTTTTTCAGGTTTTTAAAAAAAATAAGTCACAGTTAATACATTAAAGTTTAGTCAAAATAGGTCTTGTGTATAGCACAATTTAGGATTAAGATTTGATACAATGGACGGCTTTACATAGCTGCTAATCCCCTATCAGAAGATTTTTTTCTGCCCCTGTCAAGTTGTTTATGGACACTGTATAGATATATTCAATATTTTAATCTGATTAGAAAGGCTGTAAGTCAAAACTAAAAACAAGTTTTGACATGTAAGCATCTGTAAAATCTTCAGAATGAATGGGGGAATTTTCTCTTTATTCACACATTGCAGCTAAACTGATATATAAAAGATCCTATCTTTCAAGTGTATATGTATCATAAGAAAATTGCACTAAACACTGATTTCTGTACACAGTATTTATAGCTCTTAAAAAATGTCTTGGATAAAAAACCAACACGTAGTGTGAATTTCATTGCTGGTTTTCTTGTTTTGTAGTTTTTATACAAGTTTTGAATCAAACTGCTTTTGAATTAAAGGGGACTTTTAATTCCTGGAGCTGAAGCATAAATGCAAATTTATCTGTTTTAACGTTAACACATAAAAACAGCAGAATATCAAATTTTCTCCACTGTATTTTAAATCTCTAAAAAGGCCTGTGGCGAATTTCTTCTGTGATAAAACTGTTTTCCTGAACATCATTTTCATATTAGCCATTTAATGTACTGCTGCATTTTACAGAGGGAAGTATTTTTGTGAAGTTAAATAGAAGACACGAAAAAACAAACAGTTGTCAGATGTTAAAGCAAACAAAAGTATTGTGTGGAAAATAGCCACTGTACAAATGAAATTTAAACTAAATTTGGCAGTTATGCATCTCATTTTTTTTACGAAAAAAAATGGGTCCTTATAATATTCTTTACGAGGATTTTTTTGTACATGACTGTATAATGTTATTATGATCAGGTTATTTTTATGTGGAATGCTTCGTTGGTCACAATTTGCCATTGTATCTATTCAACATGTCCCATGATTTGCATCTTGAATATGACACAATACTTCCTTTACGATAACTTACCCGTATCTTTTGTATAGGTTTCAAACAATACCCCGATATTTGGTTACGCTGAAGACAATTTTAATTACGTTTTTGCATACGAAAATGTTACAAAGTCTTTGTTACAGAAAACATTGGAGAACAGTATATTTCTTATCTAAGATGCTTATCCAAACCTTAAAATATTTGTACTGTATAGTACAACAGGCCTCTAAAACAATGTTTGTTCTTGTGGTTTTTGTTTTTGTTTTTTAGGTGATTCTTTTCTTATTATTATAAAAAGGATGATAAAGTATTTTTTTGTAGAAACGAGGCATAGATAGAATGATTCCCGTATGCCAAAATTTGTAAGATTATAATTATCTTTTAAGATTTATTTTTCTTTAAAACAGTTGCTTTCACATCCATTATCCAAAGAAATCCGATTGTTTTTGTTTTGATAATAACATTAAGGATGAAAGAGGGAGAATTTTTCAAAATATAGCTTAATTTTGAAAAATGAGGATTATAATTATCATGTAAAAGAGGGTCATCCACCTGTCTAAAGTTTGTTAAGTATTGATCCCCTTTGATGTAATGTTACCTTTCTATGTAAGTAAAATAGACATTGTTGTATGTTGAAATTTGAGTTTGTTGTTTCAAAATTCAAGTTAAGTTTACAGAGATGACAAAAGATGGAAATAGGAGGCACTAAATATCCCGTCATTCACACACTTTATTGGTCATACGATATGCATTCATTATACTGCTATTCAAATCGGAACATTGATTTCTGATCAAACAGATTGATAAACTGGATGGTATTATTATTGTCAACTAATCCATAAATACCCAAAAATTAACAAAATTTTGATCAACTCGGTCACCAACTTGACAATCTGAGTGCATAGACTGATCTTTGTTTCTAATTTGTACAACAGGTGTTTTTTCAATAACTTAAGTCTTTTGGTTGTTTCTTTGGCACTGTTTTCAAGTCTTTGGTTTCATTTTTATTTATGATGATTTTTCCACCTTTAAGCATCGATTTTTGATTTAGGTTAAGATATTGCAGTCTTTTGTAACAGTGTTTCTTTTGTGTGTATTACTCGCTGTTACACGTGTTTTAAGTTTTCCATATGCTTGTGTAAAAGCATGTTTTATGACTCATATACACTCATTATGGAGCTTAAATTCAGTAATTTTGGTTTCTGGAGCTACCGTGGGAACTTTTTGAAAGGGAACATGGAAACTATTTTACTGAAAATTAAAAACACTTGTCATGTAAAAGCAAACTGTATAAAGAATGAAATATACAACAGTGTTTTATTACAGTATTTTTATGTATTTTATTCCCTTGGTATTAAATCCTGTAATTAATGATAAAGAAATAAATTGCTTTATAAAAATCATGTTTATTAACATTTTTTTTCATATAAATTATAGAAGAAATCTTTTACATCTGTAATTATTTATCAAAGAAATAAGAGGCACAATTAATGGGGAGCACAACTAAATTAAATACAAAAGTCTGTAATTAATTGATACCATCTATATAATTCTGCCATCTCATATAAAATACAACATTTCTTACCTGTTTAATTTTGATAAGCAGAATGTTTGTATTATGTATGAGGTAAATAGTAAACTTGTTTTGATTTACACAAATCTCCTTTTGCCAATCAAGTCATTTCAGAAACACTGTTTTTTGCTGGATAACTGGGTGCTTTGGTTTTAGGTGTCTTGAGATTAACTGTTTATTTTATGGATGTTTAATTACTGTCTTGACATGTCTACTTTTTCAGCCTTAACAAGTGGCATCCGTGGCCGAGTGGTTTTAAGGTCGTTTACTTCAAACGTTTGCCCCTCACCGTTGTCCGTTCGAATCCCGACAGGGACTTTGGATTCTTTCATGCCAGGCAGCTATCCAGCTAGCTTACCGAACGTCAGTGGTTCTACTCAGGTGCCTGAAATAATGCACAGAAGGGCACTTGAGGTCTTCCTCCACCAGTAAAGCTGGAATGTCGCCAATATGACCTATACTGTGTCGGTGTGACGTAAAACCCAATCAAACAAACGAACAATTTTAATCAGCCTTAACAATCCTACCCTGTATATCCTATGCCACCAATATAAAGCCAAACCCCTGTCTGCCCAGGTCTCTGTTAATTTCTGAACTGTTTGCTGACCAACTTTCAAATTTAGATTATAATTTCCCTAAAACTGATAATCAGGACACTGTTTCAAATTTGAAATAGCATGACAATAGGACAAATCCTTTCAGGGTATTCCAACATTTTAAAAGTTATTTTGCTGAAGTCGGCCCTTGTCCTTAATATGGCATTCATTCATATGATTATGATATTTTGGTTTTTTAACTTGATTAAGCAAGGTATATGGAGAGACTTCCTTCTCGCTTGACAAAAAATTGGCGTCCCCATGATCCAATTTTCCTGAATAAAATGTTTTTGTTGTAATATGTTTTACTATATAACTAATTTATTTCTCATTTCTTAAAGGGTTCTTTTTCAAATCATCATCACACAAATTATATGTGGATTTATCTTCATTCTGCTTATAACTTATATTTAAAACTGTTATTTAACTTTAAATATTTCTTTGTTACTTATTGGTAAGAACTACTTTGGCTCATTATCTAAACTTTATAATCTCTCTGAAGTAACTTTTATGAATAGTTCACTCGTATTCTGTAGGGAAAGTGTTTTAAGTGGAGAAAATTGTAAGTTCAAGTTTGTACTATTAAGACAAGCGAAGATTTCTTTTGAGAAGAGTTTGCTGCCAAAGCCTGCCATATTTAAAAGCTTCCTGATTTTAGAGATTCATTTATTGACAGATAGATGGTCTACATCTGGTATTTGGCTGTGATCATGCTATGTTCATCCTCTCAGAAAACACCATGTTATATGTACCCATGAGAAATACTGTAATACATGTTCTGCATATTATCATCTTTTTTTTCCTCATGGTGTTGACCAAACACTGACCGGGCATTGATCACTTTATTTCCTTCTTAATGTTTTAGAGTTTTGATTAATAAAGATAAAAAAGTAGCCTTGACCATCTCTTTACTCATGCTTCTTATAATTTTGAAGACTTGGAAATACTGGAAATGGATTGTAGAAATTGATAAAATGCCACTCTGCTAATAAAGACTGGGTTTTGTTAGTTTGAGATTGATGTTATTTACATTTTTTTTTTGCATTTTTAAGTGGGGACATAAAGGGTTTATATAATTCTAGTGAACTTCCTCCAAGAGTGTCTTTGTCTGAACAGATTAGTTTACAGACTTGATTGGGAAGTTTTGAGGTATCTGTTGTACCTCATTGATTTGTTTTTGACTGTTTGCCATGGTCAGATCGTTTTCAGGTTATTTGACCATGTTGATTGCTTGGCATTTATAGATTTTGAGGCATTTGCTTTTCCCTGAAATGATAATGGAATGCCATTGAGGTTGCTTCTACATTGACCTCCTATGTTGCCCTTATGACATTGTTGGAGAAGTCAATGGCTTTACAAGATAAGATAATTATTCAAGTGTCTTTTCAAGACAAAAATAGTTACCAGAGTGATTGGTTGATGTTCCATAGATCTGTATGTAATTAAGTGTTCCTCAAAGCCATGAAAACAGTTACAAATAAACTTGTTGCTTTCCCCCCAGTTGGTATTTTCAGGTATAAAAATGCTTTATGAATCACTTATGTTCTCTCTTTTCTTTACAGATAAGGTGTCTGTAATTATTTCAGGAACTAGATGTGCTTCAAAATAATCTAGAGTCTGTCAAATCATCTGGAGTTGAGCAATTTTCAACTGTTAACCAATACTCAAATATCTGCCTTTGCATAAGATACAAAGCTTATACTACTGAGAAAAATATCTCTTTTCTTGTAATTTCTAGATTAAGTTCTGCCATGAACTGGCAGATTGCTGTAAAAAAACTACCTCTGTGAATGAATGGGGACCAACTAGATGAAAACAATTGTAGAGTTTAAAGATACAACATTGCAAATACATTGTTATTAATTTCGTTTCAATGAATAATAAGATCATTCAATGTTTTTTGTTTGCCTTTGATGAGGTGTTACAGTATCCCCTTGTTAGTTGACTACTGGTGTGAATATTTGAGGTAATACATAGCACTGTATAATATGCATTAATTATGATATTGAGGATGAGTTTCATTATTGTTTCCTAAACAAATAGCGAAATTAATTAGCAGCAATATTCCTTTGCAGAAAATCTGATACAGATTGCTTATTAATTGGATTATTGTAAGGCTGAGTTATTGCTTTTGTGCTATCCATACACATACCTTGATTGAGGAATGAGCAGTTTATGTGCAATATTTTATATTCATTTCATCTGCCAGATGAGGGTTTTAATTCACTTCATTGCAGAAATATCTGTAGACATTTTTCATCAAAATTCTTTACATTGTTGTGTTAAATTATGGGTGAAATTCTTTTAGTTAAAAGGTAGCATGTTTTAGTAAGGACAGAATTTACCTTGATTTAGGACTCAAACTTTTAAACATGCCAGTTTGTTGTCAGATAATATACTGCTTGTTTTGTCACTGAAACATGAGTTGAGTACCTTATTGGAAGAACATACATTTAAACATTTAGGTATGAAATACTTTTAAAAGAGTTTGCAAATTATTAAATTTTGTACTTGCCTTCTAAGTGTCTGAACACTGAAATAAGATTCTTTTTTTACCAGATTTGCATTTGTTTTTTTTTAGGCAAATATGTTATTTACTATGTAGTCAAGTGTGAATCCTTCTTGACCAGCTATTATGAAGTATATTATGGTACCACCTGTGGAAAT
Source organism: Ruditapes philippinarum (assembly GCF_026571515.1). NCBI lineage: Eukaryota > Metazoa > Mollusca > Bivalvia > Venerida > Veneridae > Ruditapes > Ruditapes philippinarum. The sequence goes on from NW_026855571.1 coordinate 54,787, forward strand.
ATTGTTTTTACCATGTGTTTTTAATAAAGTTTAATTCCTCTTTTAAATGATGTATCTTCTTGTAGTCTTACTGTCAAAAAATGGAATGAGAATCATGTCAAATGCTTCCTGTAATTTTTTGATTGCCTGTGTATTGTTCTGCAAGCCTAGCAGAAAAAAAAACAAGAAGGAGAGATAATGGCTTTTGTAGGAAAGATTGTTTGTCATGTCATAATCAGGTGCAGGCAGGATATAGATTAGCCTCGTAAGAAAAATAGCAGACTGTGTACTGAACGTTTTTCTTACTGTTGTATTTGCAGACTGGTATGCTTTTTTATGAGTGGTGTCCTGTTGTAATGTTATTGTAGACTGGTGTCTTTTATTTAGATTGATTGCATCAAATGAAGAGTGATATATAATGATAATCTGGTGATCCAGTCTACATATAATGGAATGAATATTGTTAATTGAATGCATTTCTGGTATCTCGACTATACAACAAAAGCACAATGCATTAATTCCGCAATTATAAGCAGCATTTTTTATCTGATGAATATTTTTTCATGACGTCTTGTAATCATTGTCCTGGTAATCCCCATTTGGTATTTTTATGTAAGTCAGTACTGATCTGTCTGTTTAATAAAATGTAAGTGAAATGTTATATGATCATTATTGCAGATTAACAGATATCTTGACAGATTTGACATCTTTGTAAACTTAATAACTTTCTAATTATACAAGAGCATGGCCCACTGGAGTGTTAAGGTGTTCGTTATATTGAAGAACATGTTCTTGAAATTGATTCAGTCCTCCTTCATTACCCCTATCACCACAACTTTCTCCACTTCTACATTAAATATTATATTTTTGCAAGATACATTTCAAGTTAAAATCTGTTTTTGTGTAGAGGAGCAAAATGATTTGATATATATTTTACCTTGGCTCTCTCAAAATAAGTGCAGTAATGTGATTGGCTGTTGACAGTGTGATAAGTTTAGGTAATTATTCAGTTAAAGGTGTGAGGTTATTTCTTCTCACAATAAAACAGTTAACATTGTCAACATTCTGCCATTTAGTTATGACATGAATAAACTGCCCCTAGGGCATCTGTCAACATCCTAATTGTGGTTTAATTGAATTATAATGAAGGAAAAAGTTGCATGTATTTTATGCAACAACAGAAAAATTGTGCTTTAATCGAAACACTTGCCTAGAGTATTTCTATGCCACAAATTGATATAAAAGATTTAATACATAGTGTAAGATAGTCCCTCCCTCTGATAGTTCAGTTTTAAGGAGGGTTATGTATGGGTAAGAGTTCGTATTAAGACGACCGTAGGGAGTCTTATCGAACTCTTACCCATATAACTGCAAATCGGCTCTTACAACTCGATATCAGATAAAAATATAGAAAGTGTCACCTCTTTAATTAAGCATAACATTATTTTTCCCCAGCAGTCACGAACAAACAAGGATGGGGTCCAATTACTTAATCTGGCATGTAAAACAATGAGTTTTCAACAATATCTAGGATTGTTAATGCAATTCATTCCTGTCATATGAAACAAAATAATGTTTTGCTTACTTTTTTTAGAAAATATAAAACAGTCAGTAATTAATAATTGACATTTTTCATAGAGTTTAAAGGATATCAAAATGTTACTGTGTTCACATTTGTCTCTGCGAGCTGAGCTCCACGTGCATTATCTATGTAATAAATTTGAATGTATCCTCACATTGCTACAGTGTTATCAGCCTTTTTAGAAACACCTGACCTGGCGAATTAAAATATGCCAATCACAATTTTCAATATCAGCACTGGTTTCTTCATGAAATAGCGGCTACACTAATTACTGCCGAGTAAGAGCCGATTTGCAGTTATAAGGTATTATGCCAGGTATAATTATTGCACCAATTTAACTTCATTGACTACTTATGTTTGAAATCTAAACAGATAAGAAAATTGTTGTTTTCAGTTCTTGAAATTCATATTGTTTTTAATGTTTCTTGCTTTGCACTGATGAAAAAACAACATATTTATGAGCAATGAATGCATGCAGTGCATTAAATACAGCTGTCAGATTTGCTGTTTTGCCATCACGATGTATAAACATAAACTGGCTCAACAACCATGTGTTTTTAGAACTGTTTATATTTTGATAAAACATGATAATAATGGTCCATTAATAATTCCATTTTCCTCATTAGTTGTTTAATTAGCAATCAGTTTGTTCTAAGGTCACTCATTTTCAAATTTATCTGATCTTGTACTTTGTCTGGTGTTACAGAATTGAACAATGCTTCTGAATTATCAAAGATCAAAAGTCATGCTAACATGGCATCTTTTATTGCATTTTCAAGCATCATAAATAAAAAAGACAAAATGTCATTTGGCAATTAATGATACTTTAATTAACAAATCTTCAAGATGAATTCAGATCTGTATGGTTATTTAGGTACATAGCTGTCTATCTTGATTACTTAATGAATTTGTACATACCTGTATTATTAAGGTAATTTGTACTTTGACCCTTAGGGGCCGTGACATCTCCTAATTGATAATTGGTAGATTTTTGATGGATAGTTTTATGAAGGTATGTGTTGAAATATTCGTATTAGTTTGGTCATCAAGATGAAATTTTCGTCTGAGGTGACAAACACACTCTGTATTTCATGAATGTATTTCACATATATGACAAACGCTGACACATTGATAGCCCAAATTGTAGTGTACGACATCCTTGAGATTTACCAGGTGTCATATTTGCTTTAATTTTTGTCTGTCTTTCTCTTTGATTTTGCTTTGAGTTTACAAAAAACAAAAAACATGATAAGACTAATATTAAAATTTTGAATATCTTGGTAATCTTGATTAATCTTCTTGATTAGCAAAGATTTCAAAGATGTAAGGAATTAGGCTAAGTGAAATACTTGTATACAAATTACAGTGTTGTATTAATAATTTCTGTTATATTTTGTGGAAACTGAAATATTAAGTGTCCCCTACCTGTAATTGAAAAAGGAAATCCTATTAAGCTTTTGCAGTTCTAGGTAAGTTAATCACATCAGTAATGAAGGAAGTATGTTTATTAGTCCTTTGATTGATATGTTGCTGGGATACTAACAAATCTTCCTGAAAGGTTTTATGATTCTTCTATACAGATTTATTGATGAAGCCAAGCTCCTGAAGATATGGCCAAATGTTCTGGGAAAACAGGAGTGCACATCAAAAGTCCTTTTGTCTGACATAAATGTCAAAACCACTGAACATCAAACATAATATCTTGCCATCAGACTACAAGGTTGTGTCAATAAATTGTTGGTGGGAATGCATAAATAAATCAAAGTTTTGACAAGTTCTCCTTATAAAAATGTATCATAAACAAAAAAATGTGTTCTTTTCTAATAATTATTAGTGATTTTCAGATACTGGCTGTTAAATGTCCCTAGTTAGCATAAAATTTACTCTAAGGGTTGAAATGGTCTTCTTGCACTGATAATGACTTGTCTATATGCCAGACCAGTCTGCATATCTGGTATGTCCTTTCAGGGTCATTGGCACGGTACCTCTGCTCTGGCATGAACATAAGTTTCAGTTCCTTGAGAAAGTGAAGGCAACTAGAACTGGCAAACTGCTTGATAGTTGCGGGGGCTGACCTGTGCTTTGGTAAATTCAATGTGGCTTACTGCCGTGATCTGCAGTGAAAAACTACCAATTCCACCAATATCTGGCATATGTTCGATTTTCTTTACTGCAAACACTGACAATCATCAGAATGGACCTGTTCCACAGAAGTTCATTTAACAAATTTAACTGTGAATAAGGCCTAGGTAATTGCTCATTGGGTCTCAAACCTTTGTCTTTAAGGTTAAACAAATGAATTGAGAAGTATATTTTTTGATCATACAACCTCCATCAATTATTTCATGTTTCTCTAAATGTTTGGTAAGAAAGTGCCAAAATCTAGATTAATTAACCATGTGGTGTATTCCCTAAACTTTAGATCAAAACAAATGAACACTTCATTCTATTTGAAACCTCAAACAGGTAACTACTAACATGAAAGTAAATTCTTTCAACTTTAAGATATAAACTCTTTTCAGTGAAAGTTATCAGGCCCTTTGTGAATAATTAAGTTCTAAACATTATAACAGTTGTTAATCCCGTTTTGGCCGCACACATTTCCAATTAGCACCCTAATTAACATACTTCCAAAATTACCTTGCTTTTCTTTCAGCAAGAAAATATGAATAGCTTTATACACAAATTTTTATGACCGGTTTTGAAATATTGTGTTTGGTGGGAGAAATATGTTTTTGTTTTTTATTTACAAGAAGAATCAGTTTTCATGATGTATATTGGTGAATGAGGCTGACATTATGTACATATTTTAACTGTTTCTTGACTGATTGAGGTCTGGTAATGCTATTAAGGGAAGATAATTTAGGAATGTACATGTTCTTGCTATTAACATGATGTTCCTATGTTTCCGTAGTAGTCAATCAAGGAACTGCTGAAAGATTCATTCATTTTTACATGTGTAAAAAAACTGGGGTAAATAATATTTTTGGCAGCTAGTTTGACTTACCCTTCCTGTACTTGCTTTATGTGCGAAGCTTGTATGCTAAAAACTTGGTAAATAAATTGTTTTTTGGACGAGTTTTTCTCAGTATTTGTTCAAAATGCTGGCATGTCTTCACTTTTGCTAAGGGAGAACTGTATAAACAAGTAGAAATTACAGATAAAAAAATGTTGATTTCAAAGCTGTACATTTGTATCTGTGATAAGTCTGATCTAAAAATAATAACCTGTCGGAGAACTTTCCATCAAAAGCAGTGATGTTGTTTGTTTTGATACAAATAATTTAAAGTGAATTATAACAGGATTGTAATTATTTACACCTACACCCAGTGACTACTATAATCTTTCAATTAGTACCAAATTGATTATCTTAAATCCTTTACAGGTATATTTCTTAAATAGACTTGTCCAGCTCCCTTTTTTGAAACTGCCGTTCATTAATTTTGGTGGCAGGATGTGCCTGCTGGTATGGCTTTATCCTGGTGGCAAATTCGAATCTCTACCCGTATCAGCTTTTAATAAAGGTTACTGCCAAGTTTGGTAAGTTGTTTGTGAAATGATGGTGTCAATGTATTGCAATAAATGATACAGATTAATAATAATGTTTTAGATGTTAACATGTTTCTAAAATCTCATTAAAACATTTCTGAAGAACTGAAATCTATATGAGCCGCGTCCGGACAAAACCAACATAGTGGGTTTTGGACCAACATGGATCCAGACCAGCCTGCGCATTCGCGCAGTCTGATCAGGATCCATGCTGTTCACTATCAGTTTCTCTACTTGTAATTGAGTTTGTAAGCGAACAGCATGGATCCTGATCAGACTGCACGGATGCGCAGGCTGGTCTGGATCCATGCTGGTCGCAAATGCACTATGTTGGTTTTGTCACGACGCGGCTCAATTATGTTCCTGAAATCTGTTTGAATTTTACCACCATGTTAAAATCTTTAATTTTCCTGTTCACAAAATATGCATTGTTAGGAAATATGCAGAGCAGATTCCAGCTTTAAGTGGTAACTGCTTTAGCTGAAGTCCTAATTTAATAGACAAATACTATTATCAATACCCACTGGAGTGAAATTCTAGAAAGTCGACTTTTGTAAACAGAAGTCCAAATCTGAAATTAGTTTATCAGGAGCCCCAATTATCATGACATTCCTAAAGTAATGAGAAACAAGCATTCTGATGTCCAGGAGGCCAGCAGTCTGGAATGCAAAGACAAAATAATTTTTCAAAACAATCAAAAGACTGGTCAGGAGGGGTCAAAGAAACAACTGATGTTTTTGTAACTCATCGTCTGTGTATTGATATTTCTATCTTTGTATATTGTCTTTCTTTAAGTTTCTGTATAGAAGAAGGTTTTATTTTACTCTTAAGATCCAAATGTTGATGCTGGTATAATGTGTTTGTTTTTAGTGCAGGATGTTAAAAGAGATGATAATCTATGTTTGCTCTTTCAGTCTCCTACAGATTATGTTTCTAATCTGTCAAATCTTAAGACATTATTTTTGTTAGTTGATCAAGGAAGAATAGTTTAAAGAATTTGGGGAAAAAAATATACTTCAACAACTTTAAAGCATATTATTTTTAAAATATACTGTTTTCAAAGTACATTGTTTTTAAAGAATTTACAATTTGAAATTTTATAGTTACTGCCAATAATTAAGAATGTTCAAGGTCTCTGGAAACTGAAGGATTTGTGTAAAACAGTTGTAACTTACTATTGTTTGATTTAGAGATTTCTCAAAATCGTACAGATTTTTGTAAATGTAAGACAAAATCTTTACATGTTTGATATAATCTATAGTAAATGAAATGATATGTATTAAATTTTTCAAAGTTTTGTTCTGTCTCATTGAACACAATTAGTTATGATGTGAAGACGATGAACTGTTTATGAACTTGTGAGCCTGCTTAATATAATATATAAATATATAAATACAAATATATTTATCAGATTCATATTAAATGCATCAGTGAGTAATTGAAAATATTGAAATAAATTTGATAAATCTTGATGAACTTTGATGGGGCTATAGATGTTTAATTGAATAGAAAAAAAACACTTGCTTGAACCTAAATTGAGCATGATTTTAGTTAATATTATTTATAATACTCTAGCTTCTGGAGTATAAGAAAGCAGTGAAATGTACAGATACCGGCCGTTTAGCTCATTAGGGAGAGGTTTTGATTTGTATTCCAGGGTTACTGGTATAATCCAAGGCTGGACTAAATATTTGTGTGTCAATTAATGGCATACATAATGTCTAATGGTCATATGTCTCTAACCACTGATTCAGGAAATGTGTCAGATTATTAGTTGGTCACTTGGGAAGATATCGCTAAGTTTTACAGGAAGGCTGTTTCGTTGGACTAACCACTGATATGACCAAGAAGTGTTTGAAAATCATAAAAACAACAACCAAAAACCAAGCCATTATTTAAATATCATATCTTTTACTGTACATGATCTTAACAAAATATACATGAAAAAGGGTTAATTGTCATATTATAAAATTATGTATTACATTATATAAAATATGTATTTCATTATATCTAGATGAGAATTTCAGGAAGCAAATTATGATTTGTTTAAATCTAGACTTGTCTTTTCACAGGGAGAACAGATAAACAGGTACCATCTGGCTGGGACAATAAATTGAATTAAATTCAATACTAAATACAAGTTTTAATATAAATTGCTTAATTTGGTTCTATTTTTGTATCTTTTCAGAAATAAACAGAGTAAGATTATGCTTGTTTCACAACAAATCCACCGCGCGAGAGCCGTTAAATCTGCCAGAACCCCAGGGTCCTATAGTCACATTATCCGAAAAATTATTTGTACCAGTCAAAGAACATCCAGAAGTAAGTTGTCAATGTTATCATGGACATTTAAAATCAAGAAATATCTGAAGAGATATTGCCATTCATGGTAGATGAACAGACAGCCTGTATGATTTGCAGAATGTAAATAGCACATAACCATGACAGCTTCTTGGGTGGGCATCATTTCAGATGATGTTTTGACAAAATGTGCCGGTGAAAAACTAAGACAGGGCATTGTTTTATAGAAAATGTTAATACATACAGAGGAAATGTTAAAACGTCTCCTGCATATCAATGTCTTCCTGCTTATATATTACATAAAGTTTCATATACATTAGAAAGTTTTGGTGAGGGGAAATTGGTGTTTTGTAAGCTTCTGATTGGTTCAGACCTGTCCATAAATATTGAAATAAAGTCAAAGTAAACTAAAAGATAATTGCAGTAATAAACCTTTAAACATTAGGTTTTGACCTAAGTTTTCAAGATAGGAAATTGATCATTTTGGGTCAAGTTAAATATAGAGACAAAAGATTGGAGACTTTCAAGTTTCTGCTTAAGGCTTGTGGAAGGGAACTGAAGCCTTTTTACCAAGATTTATTTGATAAGAAAAAACAAGACTCAAGATTTAAAGCTAAGAACAGGGGAAGTGCCACTAATGTGTATCATATATAAGATTGAATATAATTAAATAAGGCCTAAGGTAATTGTTAGTCAAAACATTTTTTGTTAGACTTTCATTTGGGAAAAGGGACCTATTTTCAGTTTCAAAATTGCAGGATATGGATGATAAGCAATTTGAAACTGGTTAGCAATTTGAAACTTTTTACTGGTCTCAATTTCCATACCTAGTATATCATATCATGTTAACTTTTAACATTTACCTAATAATATCAAGTTTTATTATTCATGTACCCACGATCAAGTTTTATAACTGAGGCTTTCCTTTCCAAAACTCTAACAATACTGATATTGCCTCAAATATCATTACCAAAAAAAGCGTGTAATTAAAATATCAAATTATATCAGGATGTGCACCTGTTGCTTTTTTGTACACCATACATGTACATGTGTATAAAATACTGGAAGACAGTTGATCTCAAAGAAATTTAAAACTGTTTGATATGAAGAAAAACTTTCTGTAAACTGAATGATAATTCTTCAAATTTTTGTTGTAATATGACTGTGTATTATATTAATGCCACATATGTGCGGCATTTTTAAGAAATACAAAGCTATAACATTGTGTAAGTGGATACATGTCTTATCCTAATGAAAACAAAGCATTAACTTGCATTATATGTACAAAAAAACAAGTAGGTAGCCAAAAAAACATTGTACAGGCAGTTAGAGCCAAAGACCAGTGCGGAGAGAATATAGGGATATAAACAAAAGAAAATTTTGGCAGATTTAATACAGAAAGAACACTTGTATTCGCAGAACTCCATGATAATTATTCTAGAACAAGTTTGAAATGGCAGAACAAATGATCTGAGTAGCAAAGAACTGGCATATCAATCAGGAAGTAGTAGTAACAAAAAAAAATTTCCCAGTCTTTGTACATGATACAAACTGAAAGAAAATTACTTGTACAATGTACCTGGCTAAGAACTTGTAGAACAAACTCTTAAAACGTGATAATCTGTCAAAACTTGTACCAGAGCTGTATGATTTACAAAAAATGCATGTGTGCTGTACAGTTTTGAATACGAAAACTGGTGCAGTAGTGTTTTGATTTTGATAAGCATTTCAAGCTGTTTTAAATTTTTGGTTTTTGGACAAGCACAACATTGTTGCTTCAGTTTTATGTTGCAACAATTTGTTGCTTTGAATACTAAAGAAAACCATTGGTTGTTATATTAAAATGATGAAGATTGTTTTAATCAATTTTTGAATTGTGCTTTTCAGTTCAATTTTGTGGGTCGAATATTGGGGCCGCGAGGTATGACGGCAAAAGAATTAGAACAATACACAGGGTGCAAAATAATGGTACGAGGGAAAGGCTCAATGAGAGACAAAGCAAAGGTATGTTACAATAATTATTAATATTAAAATATAACTCTTGAACAATTGTTAGTCCTATGTTAATCCTGTGATGCTTGAACAGTCTTTGTCACCAGTATAGAGCTAGGCCATGGTGCAAAGCCTTGCACGTTCTGACCAGACTCTGCTGTTGGCGACCCAGTTTTAGTAGAGACTGTATCATAATGAAAAGCAATGCAGGCTCATTATACGAATTTAGGCGGGTAAATGTTAAATAATGATCTTACCATTCAACATGTCCTATATATAGGGCATTCTCTTCCCGATTCTTTATCTATAAGTAAATGCTTTTAGTTTGGACTAAAGTTAAAATGTTATTTCAAGTGCTTTTTGAAAATTGATGGTAAAGCTATATGTAAGACTATAGATAATTTAGCATTCTAAACTGTTGGCAGTTTTGTTATTTTCGTTATATTATAAGATGATTTATGGCACAGGAATATGACACAGACATTATGACACTACATTAATTTAAGAAATGAAAACAAGATTTGCATTATGTAATTTCAAAACATCTGCTGAATGAATTAAGTCATCAAGCGCAGGCATTGGTGATGACTCCTATGCCATAAGTATAATGCCAAGTCGACTTACCGCACATCCCGGCTGTCTAAATAGACTGGTTTAATTTTACCATATTTACCTTTAAAAAATCCCATCCCATATAAAACGTGATAATTATAAATTCAAAATAGGACTTATCCATTATGTAACATTAGGGATGTTAGTGTTTTAAGAAAATGATTGCATTAACATTTAACTGGGGATAAATAAAAATCAAAGTTTAGTTTGTGATGTCTGTGAACTTTGTAATGAATATTTGACAAGTTTTTTTCCTCCTGAAACAAAGAGACATTAATTAATTGATATTAATTAATTTACCATGCAAGTGTTTTTTAAGAAAATACACTTATGAATTTATGAGGCATTTTAATCCCTGTGTTTACATTGATAAATTAATTCACCATGTTATTTTGTAATAGAAGGAAATAGGTGTAAAAAGTTGTTGTTGATGTCATTGTTGTAATAAGAATTATTTGATGGCTGAAATAGTAAACTACCAAATGGAAAAGTAGGTTAGAAAGCAAATAGCTTTCATTTATTTGATACTTTTTAACTTCCTGAAATAGCAGGGGGAAAACCTTGTATTGTGCGAAGTTAAACTAGGCGACTCCTATTTTATATAAGCAAGACTGTATCTCAAGGGCTAGTTGTTTTTGAACTAGAGAGTATAAAATTAAATTTCTTAAACTATTTTAGATAAGGAAAAAAAACAATACAAGAAGTCTTGTTCCTGGCAGGTAAGAAACCTGCCAATTGCCATTTAAAGAAAAACTAAGTCTTGCATTAAGTTTACAAAAGATTTGGTTAATCATATAATTGCTTGTTCAAGTCAGATCCCTTTTAATACACTTGTCAATAATGAATTGTCCATAACAGTTGTATAGACTTTAATCAACAAGTTTATCCGGAAAGTATTTCTGGGGTAGGGGTCTATACTGTTGGCTGAACAACATGGAAATCTCTTCCTCTTGCAATGGACAGTTCTGAATATAAAATAGGACATGTGTATATTCCACAGATACGGCGGGGTAATGATTGATATTAATTGTATTTCTGTTTAATTATAACAGGAAGAACAGAACAAAGGCAAGCCAAATTGGGAGCATTTAAATGAAGAATTACATGTGTTGATCACAGTTGAAGATACAAGGAGCAGATCTGAATTAAAATTAATAAAAGCCGTGGAAGAAGTAAAAAAATTATTGGTGCCTTCAGTAAGTATATATATTTATGTAGTAAAATCATTATATCACAGTGGCATGCTGTGTGGAAGAGGATAAAACCTGTATTTCACTGATTGTATTGCAAGTTAATGTTATGATGAATATTTTCTTTCAGAGGACAAAAATTGAGACTGCACGAGATTCCGGGCATTATCTTCAATCAGTCAGTTTAAGATATAAGTTATGGTGTAGGCTTTTTTTTTGGATAAATTATCAATATATTAAAGATAAAATTGACTTGAATTATCAATATAGTTTGATATTAGGTGACCGAGATGTTTAAAACTTGTTTAAAAAAGAGTTTAATGTAAGGGGAGGAGTGGGGATGGTTAAAATAAATTTTCTGGAATATTTATATAGTTATTTACATTCTTTTTTTGTATGATTTACATGTGGGTATATTTATTTCATACCAAAGAGTGGGAAATTACAATAGAAATTGCCTTCTTTGTTGCTCCTATGATATCAAGACCGTTTTAAGAACCAAGGTATATATATTACCTTTTAATGTTCAGTTTAAGTTTAGCAAAGAAGACCAAATTTATCAAAACTTTTATACAATTGGAACTCTAAAAACTTCTTAATACCAGTTGATGCATGTTTGATATTGAACGATTTTTATGAAAAAGTGTTGAAGATTTTTTGAAGGTCGGCAATTATTTACTCTTTGAATAGTCAATTCAATACAGTCAAGGTGAAGTTACTAGACTTGCTGGTAACTGTATATATTACTAGTTATTAATTGATTCAATCCATAGATTGCACATGTAGAGATTTTATAAGATTTTTTGAATTAAAGTGGGTATATAAATCAAGTATAAAATTCTGCTATTAATTTAAAGATAGCACTTAAAATGCTGAATAGATTAGTCTGTGACTTTGAAATCAGGAGCTATTTAGTCTCAGTATTCCAATGTACAAGAAATATTTTATTTATACCTCAAATTTCAGTAGATAATTCATTAGTTGGCACAAAACAGTTGTTTTTATTGCGTTGGGAACCAATATTTCACTAAAGTTTGGAACCAGCATCAAGTTCAAATCAATTTATCAGTGTATCTGATGGTAACTATCAGCTGTTGGGTATCAAAGTAATAACTCCATGTGATGCACAAAGATTTCAACCCAATTAGAACCTGATCCCATAATGCTTTAATTAGAGGCAAATTTTATAAATAAAAGATATCTGAAATCTTTAATTTAAATTAAATATTAAGGGTTTAAAACCATTAGTTTTCAAAGCATTTCCTTAAAACTGATTTTTCCCCCTTTTTAATGCAAAGGTCAAAGGTTTTGCCAGTAAAAATAAGAAATCCTAAAGCTGAATTGATCTTGGTTTTTTTTTATCCAATTTTTATCAATTTTAATTATTTTCAGGCAAAATGAAAAGTTTAATTAAGTTAGCATTGGATTGGAAAAACACAAGTTTCATTGTGTTTCGATATGTCAAATTAACGTGGAATCAACAGATTTCCTCAGTTATTTCAAAGAGACTTAAAACCTAACAATCATTTCTTCTAATGATATTTCCCATGTTTTACAGTTAAATAAAAGATTTTATTCGAGCTATACTGAAATAGTGAAAATTGAATTTACTGTTGACAAGCATAGCAAAATTGCATTAGTACTTTGTATTCATAACATACCCTCTATTTCTGCACTGAGCTTGTAGATTCAAAACAGTGGTTATATCAAATTTGTTACAATTTCTCTGCTGTGAAACTTTAAACGTTGTATGCCGTCAGTTAATATGAAAATCAAATTTTGTTTTTGGAGGAGAGAAAAAAGTAATTTTGTTTGCTCCAGTGTAACATTTAGAACAAAAGTGCATGTTCATTATATACAGTAGAAGAATGATGTTACTTTAATTGCACTACTGATACTTTATGTGTCAATTGTGGACATGCCGTGACATGGTTTAGTACATAATAAAGTATTATGAACTGTCAAAACATACATTAGGGTTTCTGTATGGTAATGTATAATCAGATCTAGTATATTTAGTACTGTTCATTTCGTTTTTCTTTCAATTAAAGAATGAAATGTCAGCTCTTGTAAAATAACAAATATAGTTAATAGTTGCTGAAACATTTTCAAAAATCTTAAAATTTCAAGTTTCTTGTTATCCTTAGTATGCAGCACTGGAAATATTTGAAAATTAAGTTTAAATATATTTGTTTTACTAAATTGAATGTAAATTCGATTTTAGGGTAGTTTAAATCAGTTATATAGTTTGTCAAAGGACACAAAAAACAATAACAAACAAAACATCCTCAGGGGCATGTACCAACCATGAATTCTGTAATTTTCTCCATTGTAAAATAAATGAATGAAAATTGGATATTATGGGTGAATTCAATTTTCTATTTAATGACAGGGAATAAAGTTATAAAGCTCATCCATTGGTAAGAGATGGTATTTGATTAAGGTAGCATTTCTCTTCAGTGCAGAAAATAATGTCAATCTTGCAATGAACTGTCTTTAAAAGTCCAATAACTGTCCAATAAGATTCTATAAATAGCCCAATATTGGACACGGCAAATTGTGCGAATTTGATGCTCGTAATCAAATTTGTCTTTTGTGACGGAAGTTTGAACCATGTTATTAAAGCATACATTATTGAGATAACAAAGTTCACAATGGAAAATTGATGTGAAAAAAATTCCAAGCATAAATTGCTACTGCATCAATTCAATATAAAACATGTTTCTTGATTGAATTTAGAGAATTTAAATCTATTGTTCTAACATTTAAAGAAATAAGAAAATGTGAGGAAAATCTAGAGATTACTCTCTTAAGGAAAATATAAAATCTTTGGTCGATCAATTTCTTCAGTCAAGATATCTGAGTCTTTATATCAGACATTGCAATTTTCTGTATGATTGGTAAAGAAAGTTGTGTCTTGAACTGTGGGGGGGGGGGGGAAATGCTGCAGTGAGTAAGCTTAGCTAATCAATATATTAATCAAGTTTTGAAATGTAAGATGATGTAGATGTTGAATAAATCATTCAGCATGATTTGACACTTATAGTGGAGAGCCTACTTCCCGGGACTCTCAATGAGGAATCTTACAAGGGTTATTGATCAAGATTGACATCTATTATAGAACATTAAACAGTAACTAAGGCCTAGGAAAATGTTGGGTTATCATGTCAAAACCTTAGAAAAATTGATGATTTTTTTTTTGTGGTTTCAGACTTTAAGTATTAACTTTCACATCATACGATGGTGATCTAAGGCCATAATAAGCCTAGTTTACTGTGAGAAACAGTCATTAAAATAAAAATATTTTAGAGTCAATGTTTTTCCAGACGAAAGAAAGAATTTTTTGGGGTTTCAAAACATTTTTTGATAAGTTTTGCTATCAGGAAATAAATATATCAGTAAGGCAATTGGCAAAAAACAAATTATTGTTCTAGATGAAAGAATATTACAAAACAAACCCCACATTTATTATCTTGAATTGTTCTGTCCTACATATTTTGACAACATTTTATTTTTAATGGGACATACCTGTTCACACCTGATACATACATACTGTTACTTACTTGAAATAGCAGTAGCTTACAAACCCTATAATCCCTGTACATATTAATATTATATAATAACTTGTCTAGATCATAACTGCTGAGATATATACAACTGAAATATTCAAAAAGGTGAAAAATTAATATACTATCAATAAGTTTGAATTTAAATAGTGCACAATTTGAGTTATTATATTTAATCACCATGCATTGAATTCAGCCGTGAATGATGAAATTCCTGAAGATTTTTTTTTTTTGTACAAACTTCAAACATTATGAATATATTTAAAAGCGACTAGAGAAGGAATGAAATTAACAAAATATTTTTGAATGGTTATATTTTTTTGCACACGGAGACATAAAGGTTGCATGTTTAACGTCTATTTAGTGTTATTTATTGTAATTAAGTCTGTATATAATCTGTCGAGAGATATTATTGAGGTAGTCCCATTACTTTCAGGTAAATTAACTTTGTACGTTCTACAGTATTACAAGGATATCTGTGTAACCTGAGATGATGTCGAGAGACCCTTAAGATGTAGAAAAAAAAATACATATATAAATTATACAATGAAAACCAGTCATGTGTGCCTTCCAAAGTAGCAATCTTTATTATAAGGATTGGGGTTTTTACCGACAGGCGATGAATATTTCAAGGGTAGCAATGCTGTGGTGCGTTATTATGAAAATATTTTATCTAATTGTATAATTTTATTGCTTTAACCTTGTATAGTTTTCTTTTATATGCACTGAAGAAGTTTTATTCAAAAAAATTACATACAAATTTTTGTTGGTTTTTCAGCCCTGGCATTTGATTGTATATAAAATAGTTTATATGATACATATGAAGGTAAATAAAGAATAATTTCAAACAAATGTATGTGTTAGGCTTCGTTTATGAATTCACTGTAATTCTAATTTTTCTTTTAGAAATGAATAATTCTGGTAATAAAACCTGTAGTGTTAAAATTGTGAAAAATAGGAAAAAAGACTTCATGTTTCATTGTAGTTTATTTATTGAAGCTGTATTAATCTTTTTGCAAGAAGCGTTACTAAGTTTTCGTATTACAGACATTTAATTTTCTTTGAAAAAATTACCATATATTACAATGATGTTAATAACTTTTCAATGAAATAGGGAAAAAATTGCTAGTAATAAAAAACATCTGGCGTATGTTAAAATTTGACCTTACATACCCCGATTTCTATATTATTTACTACAGGAAAGAAAGACTTAATGCCATCTATTGTAAACTTATTTTTTAGTAAGATATAAGAATTATCTTTAATTGCTGAGGTTGTTACATTAATGGCAATTATATAAATGGGAACTGGAAGTCCTAAGGAACAGTCTTGTCGGGAATGTGTCTATATTTATTCTTCATATTAAACATTCTTTGTTAATTGACTGCAGTAGATATTTATTATATACAAGTTAAATATGCTTGCAAACTTGCAGAGTAGTAACTGTAATTAGTTACTTAAGCAATTTTCTACTGTAATTATGTGATGTGATATTTTTTTTAAAGAAAACACTTGTTTAGTATATCTTTTAGCAATTTTAGATGCAAAGTTAATGATGCTTGAAACTAAGTTAATTCTTATCTCACCATGGTTAACAAGTGAAAGAACTGTGTTGTGTAAGTCTCTTATCAAGATTTCATTTGGTATAACCCTGCTGGCTGTTGATACTTAGAGCATATCTGATTTCCCTCGCACTGCAAGCAACTATATCCCTCCATCCAACTCTCATAATGAAAAACAGTTTTGTAGGAGCCTGTAAAGAAAAGCGGGAGAAAAATCTGAAAATATGTGATAAGCCTATAAGATATCCTTGTAGAAAGCTCAGTCATGATAACAAATTATTTATATTTTATAGAAAAAAGCATCAATTGATTAGCTGTGGGAAGACAGTTTTACCATGAAAAAAAGATTTCTGAATTTGTATTATCATAATATCATCCCAACAAGAAGAAAATTTATGAAGTGACAGTCTTTTTAACACATTTGAACTAGATATATTTCTACTTAATAATTTAAAAAATTGACGAGGGGTGTAAGGAAGGGGAGCAAGCATTAAGTTGTTAATGTATATGTATCAATCTGGGTTTTGTTTAGCACCTGTGTTCTTAAAAAAAACATTTCTTTGTGATGTCTTACAAAAGTTATTTATTTACACCTTAGTGTAATGTCTGGTTAACAAACCAGTCTAATATCAAAGATCCCCTGTAACCTTTGATGGACCAATCCAGGCCAACATCAGCTGATTATCAAGAATATACCTTCTGCCAACTTTTTTCCTCAATTTTCTTACATTTTTTGCCTTTGTTTTGTTTTTCATCTCTGATTTTGTTCCATCTACATACTTTTTTTTGTTAATATGTTACTTTATGCGAGTGCTGCAAATGTAAGCTGTTTCAAGAAGTGTACCTGAGTTTCTTCTGATATATTGTTTCAAAATAATGTAATTGCCAGTCCTAATTAAAACAAATTGGTTTATTGCCATTGCATCTATTATATAATGGGGAACATTAGCTTTGCATATTTTCTTATTTGATAGTTTAGTTGTTTTAGAGGATAATATAATCTGAAGTCATAATGGCAGTTCTATCAATCTGTCACCTGCCCTGAAACTTGACCCCTACATATTAAAAGTGCAAAGTTAATTGGACATTACACACAATTAGCAGAATGGAATGGGAAGGGATGTAATTATATAATTATCTAAGTATTCTTACTATTTGTAGGGGAGGAGTTATGCGGAATATTATGAATATTATTACAAAATACCTTACACTATCTACAGGATTATTTTACAAGATAAGTTGTACCAATAGTTACACTACAAGAAGTACAATTATCTCCCCTTTCAACCATAATTTAGCTGAAAAGTTGTGACATAACATTGGCAGGAGAATGTCCTCCCTGGAAGTGATTACACTTGCTGTCTGAGATACACTGGGAGATATGTATCAATGGCTGAAAGATTGCTGGAGAGTAAAAACATAGTGCCCTCCTAAGGCTTTGATTTGATGGCTGACTATATTACAGGGAGTACAATAGCAGTTCTGTACAGCTTGTTACTGGCCTGTCAGTCTGAATTATTATCATACAGAAATTGATATAACTAGAGGGGAGAAGAACCTCTAATCATTCAATTTTCTTCTCTAAAAAAGATGCTGCACATAAGTAATTGGAGAAAATAGCCAGGAAGAAAAATAAGAACTTCCTAGGATACTGTACTTTAAGGCGTATAAGAGAAGAATTGACTTTTTGCCCATCAATATATCAATAGATACACAGATTTTTTGTGATTCAATCCTGTTAAAGGAATTTTAAGAGATAATTACTAGTCATTAGAATTGTTTTGAAGACTTGTTTCAGGTAGTTTTGGTTTTCTTTCCATAGATAGGTCTTGCATAATTAAGTAATAACCGGTTGTATTCATAGTATGTGTATCTCTGACAAAGTTTTATTCTTGGACCTCAATCAACAGGTATAAAGTTCTTTATATCTGGTCAAGCAATTTGACAGGTAACAGTTGCCAAAGATACAGTGTATCATCATCATATTACAAAAGAATAAACATGTTATTTGATGATAACATAGCATTGTTTCAGGCGGCTGACATGGAAAGCCATGCTGACATTGCAGGCATTTTGCATCCCTCTAAAAATATGTTATTCCTAGAATATTGATAAAAAACAAAATAGCAACTAGTTAATTAGTATTACAACTATTATAAATTCAGTTCTCTTTCAGTTTCTTTACTAATTGTTGTCTGGTGTCTGCAAGGATGGTTCCTCAGGGAATTACTTTAACACTGCATTAATCTACTTTTGTCAAAAGCGCAAAAGTCTCTTTATTATTCTTGAAGGGTATGATTTTGCCGACTGGATTCATTTAGGAAATAATTGGTGTTTTTCTTCTAGTTTTCGTAAATCTATTTGACAAGGATAGCTTTGTGAGAACCTCATTTAAATTCTGTCAATGTTGCCTGCAAATTTTCCATTAATCCATTACGAAAACTGGCACCAACGTCTCCTACCATCTTGATACAAGAAAAGCATTGATGCAAAGCATCAAAGGGCGTCCAAGCAAGAAATGCAGCAAGTGAAGATGAACTAGTACGACATATGAATTGGACTCAATAATAAATTCTCTTGAATAATAGAAATTTGTTATAATTTATGTGACCGGAACGAAAAAGGACATTGTTTCATATATGAATATTGATTGAATGATAAGAGGGTATTGAATATTCGTGGTTTTCATTTTCCTCGGACTGTGTTAATTAATACAACGGATATACAATTTGTATCATTCATTTATTAACCTATGTGTCGCCAAACCAATATATCAAACACTGTCCACAACCAAATGTCCTTTATTATGTACATGATTTCCGCTATTTAGGAAAAATTAGGTTTTCCTGTTCATCACTTTAAAGTACTTGTAGAAATATTGAAATCTGGGCTAATGTTCCAATTTTTTTGAATCCATTACGTGGAGTCTCTAATTGTTTATTATAAATATATTTAATTATTTGAATTTTAAATTTAAAAAAAATACAAATTTTATGAATATTGTTTTCTTTTATTTCTTTTTGTGTTTATGTGCTATTTTAATACTGAGTTTTTTACTACTCTTTTTTATTAAAATTGTAAAATAAATTTTAAGAATTCAATTGTCATATTGACCGACGATTATAAGTCAAAGCTTAACTGGAAAAAGTCAGTAAATTATGGTTTATCTTTCAATACATAATATTGTTTATTCTTAAACCATGTACATGTACATTGTATTTTTCTTTATCATTTTTTAAATTATCGATCAATTGAATAATTCATAAAATCTAATTTGTAACTTTGAATAATTCCTCGGCATCTTTACTAAACACGGATAACAAATTGAATAATTAAATAAAATGTTTCAAAGTTGATAATGTCATTTTAATACCATAAAAAATGTACCTTTTTCTCAATTATTGTACATATCACGGATTTATATTACATATAAATCCGTGTACATATTTATTGTTTTTATCTCATATAGATAAAATGAAACAT
The DNA here is from genome assembly GCF_026571515.1 of Ruditapes philippinarum. NCBI lineage: Eukaryota > Metazoa > Mollusca > Bivalvia > Venerida > Veneridae > Ruditapes > Ruditapes philippinarum. The sequence continues at coordinate 74,603 of NW_026855571.1, forward strand.
GCTATTGTTGTTTTTTTCTAATTGTAACGATATCAAACATCTACTCCAAAACCGGGAGAGACCGGACAATATAACGTGTGGTACTATTCGCCGGTCACTAGTAAATCCTGGTCAAAATAGACCGGGAGAGACCGGCATTTACCGATAGGAGTGATAAAAAGATATATCTATAAATAGGTTTTTGGAATATTTAGGTCATCAACTGATCATTCTAGGATACATGTACAACAATAACATACCATGACAAAATGATAAATAAAAAACCCCGAAGAGCGCGATTTATTGACGGAAAAGGTTATTTCATTTGTAAATGTTTGCATTGCGAAAATTCATTGTAACATATCGCGACATTTCATTCTTATTTAATAATCAAGCACCCTCATACCGATCGGAATTTTCGGCTTTTATTATGACCGACTAAAAGGCTCGAGAAGTTGCTGTCGCCCTTTCACAAAATCTGATCTCATTCCATAAGAGCGCCGCGCTTCGGCGCGGACGCCAATGACATTTAATTTGAGTAATAATACTTCTCTGGCAACTTTATTTGAATTAATTACAATGTTTTACACAAAAATAAAAAGAATATCTTACTTTTGAGATTTGGGAGTTTCTATGATACAAACATATGAAGAATGATGTTTTCAATGCAAATATTTTTTATTTTGTTTGTGGAAGCTTTTTTATTGGCTTGATTATTTAAAGCATAGATTGAGCTATAATGTACTCACCCGGGTGTAGGGGTCAAACTTTGGTTAAGTTTTTGCTTGCTTTTGGTTGAAGGGAGTCATGGTTGAAAATTTTGTGATACTCTTACATCGTAAGTTACTTTTCTACAGAGTTGAACCTCTTTTCTTTGTGCCAAAATTAATGCTGAAAATAGTCAAGAGCCCTGTTATTGAAGGCTCTTGGTGTTGTTCCTTCCTTATTTTGTGCAATATATTTGGTCTTCTTTTATTTTGTTAAATAACAAAAGAGATTTCAATATTAAATTGCTAAATAGCGTAACATAAGCCTGGTTGGACTGCATGGATGAGCTGACATTTGGTGGTATATTCACATCAGATCTTTTTACCACAATGGCTCAGTGGAATAAAATGAGAATATTTTCCGTCCCATATTTGCTTATTTACAGAACTCTCAGATCTCTTGTAAATTGAAACTGTCATTTCTTTGTTTATAGATGTCAGGAGCATACATTTCTGTTGATGTTGAAAAAAGCAAAAACATGATTATTTTATTCTGTTCTGGATAAAATTCCGATTTGACAGAAGAGAAACCTTGGGTCATTAATCTTATTGGTTATATTGTGAACTTTGTTTGAGTAGTTTTTTTCCTAGAAAGTTAATGAAATTATGTAGCGCCCCCTAGTAACAGGAAGATAAATGATGTTAGAAACCATGTGGCAACCACAATCAAATTGTAGATAGCACCACTGATTACATGTAGATTACAAGGCAAACTGTTGATAGGCACTCACTCTTTTCTTGTAAAATGCAGTTTTTGAATTTTCATCAAATTTGGCTTCGTTTTTTACATGAATTGAGCGCTAATTTTGATTGCCATTATGAAGTACCTTAAATGACTTATTGTCATGTTTATATCATTGATAATCAATTAGAAATCAAATATTTAGCTTAACTGACTTTATTTGAATCAATTTTTGGCATGTTCTCTTGTTTTTATACCAGTTACCTACTATACACGATATTAAAGACTCTTTAAAGAATTGCTACTTAAATTCTGAAATTAATTTTCATTTTGATGGCTATATGCATTAAGTTAATTAAGTTGTTCTATATATTTATTACAATTAATTTTACCATTTCAAGGGGGATAACTTAGTTCTGTCTAAACATTAAATTATGACATCACTGAAATCACTTCAATTCCCTTAGAACTTCCTTGTCTGTTACCTTTATATACTGTAATATAATGCTTAAATAATGTAATAAAAATAAAATCCTTTGATAAATGTTGCCTGAAATTTAAATAACAGATTTCTTTAGAATAATTAAAAACTTACATCAGGTGAGTTTGCATGATAAATCTACAGTAGTTAATGGTCTGTGAAAATGAGAGGTAGACTGTAAAATCACTAGGTTTTGTGAACTGATAATTTTTGTGAGTTTGGAAGGTTTTTAAATAAATTTGCGATTTTTAGAAGTCAGTTTGATGATTAAAGGATGATTCAGAGGAATAATATTTAATATATACGCTGAATTTATACTCCATAATGTTGCACAAAAATAAGTCTCTCTTAAAATATAACGATCAAATTGTTAGGAAAACATGATTAAACTTTCAGTATTACATCTAGCTGCTGCGATAGATTATATTTAAGTAATAAAGATTCAGTTTACCCTGCAGCGACATTGCATGAAATTCTCAAGTATAATTTTAATACTGTATCTGAGATATGTTACTAAATATATAATTTATATTATAAAAAACGTCATACACAAGGTTATAAAAATGTGGGTCTTGCCATGTAAAATGATTTAGTATGGAGATTATGGCTTATCAGCACCAGTTTTCTCATTGGTCAGATTGGAACATTTGAGTCACATGACTATCATGGAATCGGTGATTGCTATTTATAGATTTAATTGTAACGCCAGTGGGTTGTTGACTTAATTTACCACATGAGCTGTTTTGAGCTTAGATATGTAGGCTTAAACCTGAATTTAGTAAATTGAGGTGGTGGTTACAACAAGCTTTTATTAGAGTTATGTAAAGATGGAAGGATTTTTTTTTTTTTTTTTTTTTTTTGACATTTAGTAAATTGAAATTATTAAGAATGTTTTTAGAGAATGTAAGATCATGTATATCTTGGCTGATATTATGATGTTAAAAGAAGAATGTATTTATAAGTTAAGTTACCATATATGTAAATGAGTAATGAAATCAGTCAACAATGAAGACAAGGTTGTCCATCATTACTAGGCCTGACAAGGTGATAAATAAACCATGCTTTTCTTTATTAATGTGTATTATAACAATAATTTGTGAAGAGATTTTTTTTCTCTCCAAAATATGCCACAGCTTGACAGATTGCAAAAAAACCAAATGCCATGAAATACATATATGTGTGGTAAAAAAGTGTTATAATATCCCAATATTTTGGTTTAATTTTAATATGGTACAAAATGATGGTCATTTACTCAAGATAAGACTGAACGATTATTTCTTTAAATTTTCTGTTTTATTTTTAATGTAGCCATATATTAAATTAAGCAAGTACATTTTATAAAGTTCATAAGTAAATTGTAGCAGTGGTTCAGTTGTTTGAAGATTAATCATGTTATGTATCTAATTAGCAGGACTATATGGGTGGGGTAATGCTTTTTGTTCTGCTTTCAAGATGTAATTGGATTTATTTCGGTTTGGTATAGAGGAAAAAGAGCACACCTAATGATTTTTGGAGAAACATACTGTGGGATTAAAACACTGCTATAAGCAATTAAGAAATGATTTGAAAATTATACTACAATATTACAGAATCGTGATTTATTTATAGACTCGTCCAGAATTACGTTTTATTTTTAGACTCGACCTATAAATAGAATGTGTATATTTCAGCCGGAAGGTGAGGATGAGTTGAAGAAGATGCAGCTTATGGAACTTGCCATACTAAACGGAACTTACCGTGATAATAAATTCTTAGTCCCAATGACAATGGCCGCTGCTCGTAAGTGCTCGTACCCAATACTTTGATATTTGTTTGTATTAACATTTTTGTGTGTTTTAAAATGTTATAACCTTCACGTTTTTCAGCCGGACGGGGAAGATGATTTAAAGAAACGTCAGCTCATGGAATTAGCTATTATAAATGGCACATATCGTGATACATCGAAACCCACCTCCACACAAACAACGACTGCATCGGCGACTCGTAAGTCGGTGTCGGTAATCGTCAGTCTCTCAAAGCTGACATATCGGCACGCAACTGTTTTGGAGTGTTGAGCTTTTCACCCTGTTCTATTTATAGCCTGTCATTATTCTATTGGCTGATAGCTGGATGGCGCCCTGCATGGATTTACTATATTCCTGTTTTTTATTGCTGGTTCCAGTTATTTTGCGTCTGCATTAAGAAGTGCAACTGCTGTGAAATTTTTTTTTTGCATTATAAAAATGAGAAATTAATGAAGAAATGAGATAATAATGATCCCAGGAAAAGGGGTTGAATAAACAGATTGACATCAGTTATGTTGACTGGAGGATAGCTTAAAATTTACGAGTTAGATATAAGGTAGATTGTTTAATGCAGGTAACTTAATAATCTCTAGTCGATAATAACAACATTGGACCTGTAAACGTACAAAACAGCTGTTTGCGGAAATATTGAAGATGCACTTTCTCGATGCAGACGTAAAGAATAATAGATTGAAACTACAATAGTCTAGATATTAGTTGTATCTCTGTATTTGCTGGGTGATCAGTTTTATTTATTTTTTATTAGAAACATACTATTTTTGTAGAGAACTACATTTTTAATATGTATTCATTCTTCCATATAACCCTGAAGTAAAATACCATTCTATTGTAATTCTTTGTATTTTCCAATAGGACTTTATAGTGTAACATTATTTATTTATTCCTCTATTCCGTTTAATATTGTTATTTTTTTCTCCATAGATAGTTTATAGATAAATTCTTTTCCTGTCTTTCTTTAGTTTTCCGCTGCTTTTGTAGTCGAAATGTCTATGTTTATTTTAAGAATATATAAAATGATAAAATTATACCAGTCATATATAAATTGAAATGTACACATGATAATTTCACGCTCTGGCATTTTATAACTTGTTATAATGTTACTTTAGTAAAGACAATTTCTCTATTTACCATGCCTTCACATAGGAGTATGAATTGGTAATATGATTTGGTAATATATTATACACAGTTGAATCTAAGTTTTAAGTTGCATTGCAGTTTGGGGCGGTTATAAAAATATTTCATTACAAGAAATTATTTCTACCAATTTAGTTCTTTTCTTTACATATAATTATGCAATTTAATTAACTGAAACTGCGACTAATCAGTTTCGTATGATGAAAGAAGCTGCTAGAAATCTTTTACATGGTTCATAATAGTTTATGCAGGAAATGCATTAAACACTACGTGACAATGTTGTTAGAAGTGAGGTTTTGTTTAAAAAAATGAATAATTGTCTAATTAACTTGATGGGATATTTCTTTTTCTTGTTTTTTGCTAGCGAGGCTTAGATTCAACTGTCGGTGATACCGAGTATAATGGTGTGAGTAGATGGCTCCGAACAAACTTAGTTTTCCCACTTCACTTCTGTGGCACACAATTTCTGGCACTTTTCACAGAATCAAAAACTGTCTCGTACAAATATTCCTTCTCTTCTAAGCTTTTTCTATCTATAAATAAAATATATATTTTACCTCCTTGAGCTATGAATAGATTTCTGTAAGAAAACATCAAAAGAACAAATTTTTTAAAGTATTGGCAACAATCATTAAATGTAGACTTGTTTCTTTCTATTTTGTGATTTTCATGCATTTATATTGCACTGTAGTATGCAATGTGATTTATAAACCTGTTATTTGTTGTTTAACATGGCAAATTTCGAATAAAAACCGGATTCAACATTATGAAATATTTTTCATAGTAAAATTGAATATGGATAACATAATGCAAAGTCATGCGTTTGTTTGATTTTGAATTACAGTCGGGGGAAAAACTGCCTGAATCCGTTAACTGGGTCAAATTATTTCCAAAATTGAACCACTGTATTAGAAAAAGGACATTTCAATGTAACTTGTAGACATTCTTAATGTTTTTTTTTCCTCCATTAAAATTCAGCAAGTGATTTTTTGTATTCTTATACTGGAAATGGTCTGACAGCATAAAATAACTTCTTTGTCCCAAGCCCTATTTTCATAAAAGCAGTGATGTTTTGTAGAGACTCCATTGAGAAATACATTAAGTGAATGGGGAAAAAAATGAAGTCAGATTTATTATATAAAGTCTGGCAGTAACTCATGAGGGTAAAAGGGATGCTTTTAGCAAGATTATTGGCTAGGTATAAAGTATATATCAAAAATGCATTATTAAATAATTAACTGGTATGGGGTAATGAGATATTAAAACACAGATGGAGAAATTGATATGCATGGTTTAAAACAGCATGTAATTTGATTGAGTTGATGGTCTTTTATACCCTGTTATATTGTATAGGATGTATAAGTGATGTAAAGTAAACAAGGGCAGGAAAATTTCTAAAGATTATGCAAGAAAAAGGAAAAATTACAATATATATTTAACAATAAACTTATGATGAATATTTGCCTTACTGTCATCAAATATTTAAAATCTAAATCTTATATTAATATAATCAAAAGTTTCTATGAAATTTTCCTGCTTTAAATATATATAAATATGCACTTAATTCAGTCAAGAGATATATAATGTAACTTGAGCATTCTTTTGAGTTTGTAATATTTCAGTATTTAAAAATGTATACTGAATCTTTTAAGCATATTCAGAAAACAAAATTTCCTATAATTTTGGAAACTTGATGAATATTCTAAATCTGATTGAATTCTGGTGACGGTGATTGGATAATTCCAGCGTCCAGACAAATTTTAATACTGTTTCCATAATAAAAACTTCATATTTATTATCTACACTTCCAAATTTCAAAGTAAGACGGATCACTTGATTTATCTACTTCCTATGGGTAATTTCTGTACATCATTAAATATCTCTAATTTGGTATAGTGCATATTTGAAATCCACTTTTTCCAGTTACTGTTGTGCTAATAATTAAGAGTATTTTCAGCTTTTGTTAAACTCTTGATTAGGTTACCATGAACATATAACCTTGATTTGGGGTTAATTTAATGACACGGCAATTTTGAGAGCCTTCTGATTAGAAACCTGTTGGTTAAATTCCTTTCGTTTGCAGCTTTAATAGAAGTTGTGTTACTTGTTAGAGTTGATAGTTACAGTTTCTTTGCATGAACAATTCTGTATATGAGAGTTTATTTCAGATAATACAATAAGTAAATAGATTTTTTTTAAATTACTGATGGAATTTTAAAGCAACTTGTGCCCACATTGTGTAGGAAAAGAGATCTTGAAAATAAGGATGTTTTGTATACAAATGTTTATAAATGTTTAAAATTGCTAAAAGATAAAAAATATTAAGACGTTAAGACATAAAATGCAAAGAATTGGTATAGACAAGTTTAGAATCATTTGGCATTTTGAGAAATACTAACTGTCTTATAGATTTTGTTTATGAACATTTATCCATAACATTAATGAGTATTTATGTGAACAAGTTGCTTTAAAATGATTTATCAATGTAATAGTTACAATAGAAGATTGTGAAACTGATGTGTTCTTGAATATATTATTTTACTAGAAGTTATCACGGATTTTGCTATTGTTAAGAATTATATGATCATTTTCCAAATGAAATTAGATGTTTGAAATTGATGTATTATTACTGTACATTACAGAAGCCGCTAGATTCATCACATCTCCATTAGCTGGAATGACAGCCATCCCACAGTTGAGATCTCCAACGCCAGCAGGTGCCCCAATTATCCTAGCTCCTAGAATGCCAGTAGGTATGCAGACATCACAGGCCCAGGCAACATCCTACCTGAACGGTGGACCACCCCCACTTGTATCACCGACAGAAGCCGGGAACCAGGGATTGGTATATAATCCATACGAGTACCCGTTCTCCTTAGCGCCAGGTACAGCAATACTGGAATACCCGTCTTTAGACCAGAGTACCGCCGGTATGTCCCTGTCATTTGTTAGGTGACCACCAATGTAAAAGCCGCGGTAACATGCAATAATGACCAAACAAAAATAAAAATGTAATTTTAATAATAAGTCCCCGAGACAAAAGTTGTAACTATTCTTGCATGCCATATGACAATTAATGTTAAAAGTAAATGAAGCATTTAGGGAAAAAAACATTGCATTTATAAAATGTTTTGTCAATTAAGTTTGTTCTTTAAGTTTTGCTGTAGAAAATCTGTAAGGACATGTTTTGTTTTCAAACTTGGCAGTACTTTTAAAATCGGTTACGCAGAAGTATTAAAACTGATAATTTCAATGACACAAAGAAACAAAATCTTAAAATGACTTGTTTAAAAAAATTACGTTTTGTTATGTTTAACTTAAATAGAGCAGATATTGATTTCAGATTAAGTTATGTGCCAAGATTTACATCAAAGAAGTTATTTATAAGCTTACAATAAAAAATCTGTTAATCTGATGATGATATTAATGTATTAACTATAAACTTAGATATAGTAATAATCTTTTCTGATATAATTAAAGACACCGAAACATTGCTCAAGTTATAAATTTAAGCATAGTTTGAAACTGTATAAAATTCTAACATAGATAGCCATTATTTTATAACCAACTTCACTGTTTATATTTTTTTTGTTATTTTCATATTTTGTCCCTCCATTTATGGAAAAAAAAACTTGTTTATTATATTATTTACTTTGATTTTTCATGAAAATTTCGACAATTCCATTATTATTTTTTTACCCATTTATTCCTATTCTTTGACAATCAGCATTTTTATTTTCGGTTATTTTGTACTATAATGTAAATAGGTTTTTGTTTTTATATATATATTTACATTAAAACATTCCATATTTTGACATACCAACAGTAATTTTACGTTGATGTATTTTTTTTATCAGTATTTTGTTTTTACGTATTTTCCTTTATACCATCAGAATTGTTTTACAATGCCGGTAAATTTCAACTACACAAAACTGCTTTCGTCTTCCTTTGCAACATTTTTGAAACTTATTTTTATTTTTTAAGTTATCGGTGATGGTCTATAAAGTAGTGTTAGTCATTCTTCGTAACTGCATTTCTTTTTGTTTATACCGTTTAAAATTTTCCTTCATTTGACATTTTATTCCTAAATAGATTATTCATTGACAGTGACATAAAAAGAGTTCCATTTTATACACCCAATTAATTTATACTCTGTCAGGAAAATTGTGACGTAAAGATTTCTTTTGTTTATTTATGCAGGTAAAATATGAGAAGATTGTTGCCTTTTATCTCTAAAGATGAGAATTCTCCCCAGTCAAAAATCTGCGTTAAGGTAGCAACATTCCCCCCTAGAACCTTTTATGCTGGGGGGCTCAGTGGCTCACTAAAAGTTTGGAAATGCAGTATCTTTACATTAATAAATAATAATAATTAATAATTACATGTAACCCCCCAGAATACTGTTTAACACTTTCACATATTTTTTTTTTCCCGATTAATAAAATAACTAGGATTAAAACGATGTTTCAATGGGTGGTGGCGTTCTATTACTTAGAATATATTGTTTAACATGTTATTGACCGTATATTTCTGCTTCCAGGCCAAATGAATTAATATTCTGTTGGTTTTAAACAATATACTCTATGAGCTCTTTAAATTTACCCATTAAAGTTAGGTTCTTGTACAATGTAATTGAACAAGGCATTGCTTTGATAGTCACAAAAAAATAAAAAAAAAGATATCGCTACATTTATGGTCTGAAACAATTTGTTATATTCCATTAAAGAAAAAACTCGTCTGAAGACAAATGGCAGGAAGCGTGTACACAAAAAAATTATTGATAAAAGAAAAAAAAAACAAGAGTTGTTAATTCAGAATGGCCTCTTATGATGTTGTGTATGTAGTGAATAATTTGTTGCTTATTTTGCAGTTATACTTCACAGCGCAGCAACCTTGAATATATTTATCTAAATATCTCTTTAACGTCACAAATTAAAATATTTAAAAAAAAAAAAAAAAAAAAAAAAAAAAACTGAACTGTCACGTCACTTAAGGCATTCAATCCATTACCATCATTGGTAACTTCCATGGCGTTCAGTTTTTTCTAGGTCATTTTGGCTGTCTATTGCTCTGGAAGCCCGTGTACGGAATATATTGTGCAAGAAGCCAAAATTACATTTGAAAAAAACTTTATTGGAAATACGGTAGATGATATGGTTGTATTGATTGAATGGCCTTTCATGTTATGTACAGTCACATTTTCTATGATACTGACCGCTTGTTGTGATTATTTTAATATAAAGTTTTTGTCTACTTTTCTCCCCCTGTATCGAGGAGCCTTTCTAAACTAATACTATACTTGCTTGTTCAATTGATATTGATGGCTTTGACAGTCCAAGAATGCATTGGTCTTCTTTTATTTTGGAAGCTTAATTAAGTTTGCAAAGCTCCGAGATACGAGTACATTGAAAGTAGCTGTTCCAAATGAAACAAAATTTTTATATAAAAGGAATTTGTCCATACAAATGAAATTATTAAAAAGGTTTATTATATTTTGGTCCAAAATTTTAAAATTTTCTATCAAGAAACTTTCCAAGCTTGTTGAAATTGTTTCAGGAACCGATGTTTCTTATAACAGCTGTCCTAATACTTGACTATCTTTAATTAAGCACCCTACAAACTGTATTCGAAATTGCAAAAATTAAAAAAAAATATGTTATAATAACTCGTTAACACTGTTTAGTCTGATGTAACCCAAATTAACACCATCCAGCCTATACCCTTTAAGGGTGGGTTAACTTTATTTATTTAAAACAATTAAAGTCCTTTTTTTTGGCGAGGACTATAAATAACTGTTGTTGACAATTTGAAAAACTTGTTAAGTCTTTGTTAATTGTTTATTTATATATATTTTAATGGTCTGTAAAGTCTGTAGTGATTATGTAGAAATTGAAAAGCAAGTGAAGTTTGGCCTTTTTTTAAAGAATAAAAAGGCTCTATAGGCCTTTCAAGGAGCTGTGTTCGGTTAAAGTGATGGCAAACTTAGTCTGTGAACAAACGAGAGCTGTTGAAAAATATGTGCAAATTGTTAAATTTTGAGTGATTTGTATGTATTGATGACCTAGTTTTGAAAAAGGAGGTTGAAGAAAAAAGTCACCACTAAGTTGTGGATATTAAAAAAGACGAATTATATTATAATGTAATTATAATAAATGGCTCTCCCCTGTTTACAGACTGTTTGTGGTCACTTTTCATATGATTCTTGTACAGATTAACTATTCTTGCACTGATGTTTACAATTAGCTGTTTTATTACCATAGTAACAGGCCTTATTAATATCTTGGCTGTGACGATTTTTAGGTGCAGTCCCAAAAATCCGAAGAACACTTGCAGGAGTGCGGGAGCACCCTTACGCCGGGGTAAGGGTTTCACTTCCATAATTTGGAAGGTTAGTTTTTATATTGATGGCCTCAAGTTGGACTGGTTCCGAGTTCCAACTTGAAGGAGTGTGACTGCCACAGATTAGTGAAGCGGACTGGTACACAAAGTGAAAATACTGTAGACCAGTCTGTTTTATAGTTGACATAATTGACACATTAATAGTATACTGAAAGTAAAATGCAATTAAAGAATAATTTTGATTAAATTGAGGATGTGTGAATGGAATATATTCCATTTCAAGTTAGATTAATCAAAGAAAATCTTATTTAAATAATTATGTGTTCAATATTTTACTGTAGTTTCATGACTGTGTGAGATATCCTGTTCTTGGAAAATCATTTTATTTTATAGTGTGTTTCAATTAGCAAGTTAAAGTGTTAAATAATTGATATGATGGGACTGCTTTGGACAATAGGAAACTAACTGTGACAGTCACACATTGTGAAAATTGCAAATCTATTATAGGAGAAAGACTGTGTCTCCAGTATTTATAGATAATCTAACATAGAAAATAGATAATTCCTTCAATGTATATTTAGAATAAAATAACTGTTAAAAAAATAGGGGATAGTAAAGTAATGTGTATTGCAAGCAAGCATGTTACACTAATTTAAAGTTTGGTCAGTGTGTGCTATGGAGCCCATAATTATTCTTGTAAAATTCATGCAATGATAAATAATCTTGTCTTACATTTAAATTTAATTGACTCACTGTTAAGTCCAGGGATATTAATTGTTAAAATATAAACCCCAACAGTTAACAAATTTGTCGCCAAGGAAAGTTTGAAATTATAAGTTTTAAAATAGTGTATGAAAAGTTAAAAGTTTTATGTAAGTTTATTTTTTTCCTTCAAACTGGACAATGACCTGGTTGTAAAAGTTGTCTAAATAATCAATTTGTACAGTATTTGTACATGTTTAATCCTTTCTTGATACAAAATCTTCAATGTCAACACATTACTACAAAAGAATACATTGACCTAAGTCTGTGCATTTATGTGTAACCAACATTTATAAAATATTTACAACTAACTTTCTAAAAAGTCTTTTGTTGAATGGCTTAGACCTAAACTGTTTTGAAAAATTATTATCTGCAAATTGCCTGAGATGAAGTAATTGTAAAGTTTAAAAATGGACAAAATCTCTATTTAAAGATTATACTCTTGTAGAGTACATTAAAAATGTGCCTTTAACTGGAAAAAAAGTAATCCTAAATGTTTTACCCACAGTTGTGCACTAATGTAAATCAGTCTTAATATATTTATGTTTCTTCTTATAAGGTATTAATTCAAGATGCACTTAATTGTAACCATGATCACTTAAAATACTTGACTTACTTGTCATACTAGTGAAAAGTGCACTACACATCATTGATGCATGGAGTATAATTTAAATGTTGTGTTAAGTAATGTTAAGTGAATTGAAGTTGATTTCTGAATATTTGCTTCTCTTAATGAAAAGGGAAACAAATATTGAAACATGTAAGAAATAAGATATGTAAATAATTTTTGAAAAAAACCAAAACATTTTTTTTTCTTCAAGATCAGTATGTTTACTTAGAGCAGAGTGTTACAACGTTGTGACAAAGGTGAAGAATAAGAACATTTTATAGTTTGAATAAATAAAAAAAAATATAATCAAAATAATTATTATTTGAAAAATATTAGTTTGCACTATTCATGAAAAATGCTAGTCAATGCTAGTCAATAATAACCTGACCTTAATACCTAGATATTCTTGTAAGTGCCAAAAAATCTTCATGTACATAATTCATTATGTAGCATTGACAACTGATCTGTTAGCATAGAGACAAAAAGTTTTGTTTCTATGGTAACAGATCTTTTTTATACTTAATGACAGTCTTTTCTTTTATCTTAGATTTGCTTTTCACTTTCTTGTTGTTCAGATGACATAATATATAATCATTTATTTTAAAGAGCAGATTTTGTTTTCAGTTTTTTTTGCAGCAATTTTTTTTATATATTTTTATATCAAACATTTTTACAATATATTTCAAATATTATTTTATTTTTATACAAAGATTGTGTATTTGAAGTCCCTTTTTCAAGGGATACATGTGATATTTGTCTTTGATTACATTTTGATTATTTTAGTGTCTTGTTATACCTGTGTAATATACATATGAACAATTTAAGATTCTCTCCCTTTATGATTTAGTTCTGGGAAATTATCTCCCTTTTAATAATTTACCCCATTTGTATTATTGAGTATGAAAGTGCTTGAATCTGTTATGTTTATATATAGTGAGTAAGACTGAGAGTGTGAAATATGTTGATATTTGGTCGCAGGAATTTTAATGTGTACATATTCATCTTATCAGTGTAGAAAAGTAAAAAAAAACACCAAAAAAACCGAGTCTTCCAAAATATTTTTCAGTGAAAAGATTGTAATTCATTTATACATTATACAAGTGTTCAAAAAAAAATTCGACATTTAATCAAGTGACAATCAACAGTAAACAAGAGAAACGGGAGAATTCATTTCAATCATGCAAACACATTTTTTTCTTCATGTTATTTTACTATTTGTTACTGTGCAATGATTGTTTTATGTCCTGGTAGTAGAGAAATAAAATCAAAGAAAACACACATAGAACTGTTGGAGACTTGATTATTTTACCCTGTGATTGTAAATAGATGCAGGTAAAAGAATGAATCTGTGTATAATAAAAGTCTTCATTTAAACGAGTTTACATGCAATTTATATCTTTATGATAAATATAATGTAGTAAAAAAAATGTCGAAACTGAAAAAAAAACACGAAACTGAAAAAGAAAAAATATGCTTGAATTTTGATGACAAATCAAAGTTTTTACGTAGTAGGTCGTAATTTTCATTTTCTGATGAGGAAGCTCATAGCTAAAGTTAAAAGTTTTTATTTGTTCAATGTTAAAACGTTTGAATAATAATTGAGTTATTAAAATCTTTATAATGTAGAATGATGCAGTAAAATTTCGTAATTTCCTTCTTTATTTGATATTTTGGTTGAATGATTTCAAGAAGTAGTAGGGCAAATATGTAGGTAATAAATTAAATTGCACAAAAATGAAACAAGAATACAGAATTTTAACAAACATTAGATCATACACCTGTGTCATGGGTGGCTTATGTAGCTAAGATAGTTTTATTAATTTGATTAATAATGCGAGAATGGGTGAAGGGTGATTTCTGTTACTATATATAGAATATGCCTTTCCATGTATCTCGTCATGGCAGCTATAGTGCTAATAATAGATACAACCAGACTTAACGTATTTCTACTCGAAAAAGGTCATTGGCGTAAAGGAGCTTTGTTAAAAGTAATTCGAGTTTGTCTGAAATTTTTTTTTTTAAAAAGAAGCGAGCTCCTTTTAGCAAATTGTCCTTTTGTTAACTGCTTTATCTAAGTTTGAGCACACATTACTTAGTGTGTCAAGCGGTGTTTATAGTGAATGTTGCATTGTTATTACCTAATATCACGGTTTTTGAAAAAGGTGTTGAGAGCGATCTATACCGTTGCTATCTTGTTATGCACTAGTTAATCGTTAGTGATTATCTAAAACATTCTTTAATCTCCTTTTTATTTTAAAATAAGAATCACCAAAAAAAAAAAAATTACTCACTGTATTGAGTAAACATAATTTCACTAGGATTTATATATATGTATATTACTAATGAGGCATTACTAACTGTGTTTGGATTAAAGTTGTGCTGAGAACTATCTTCCATTATTCTTGTAGTTGAGTACAGGTTGGATTTTCCAAGCTGCTAATGATCTAAATATATCCTTTGTGCAGTGGGCAATGACCATCCATCTTTCCCAGCCACTTTATACAACAACAACAACAATGACAAAACGATTTTTTAACAGCTAATATAATTATATTGCTAACAATCTTGTTCATGTTTATAATACTTATATATATATATGTGTATATTTAGAATATATACTTTTTTTGCATAGAATGGCTTATACTATTTCTTTAGAAAATCCTTCTAACATAATTTTATGATTGCAACAATGTGTTATACTTGAAAGACTGTCTAGAACTTGCTTTTGTCGAAACGTAAATGCATTTCTCTTTGACTTTGATACAAGACTATAATAAGATTTGTTTTCTAAAATTGTAAAAATTCAAAACTTTTTAAAACATCTTCACATTTTCAAGTCTTAATATAGGATTTGAATAAGATTTTGCAGGGAAAGATGTGACAAGTCATTGGCCCCCTTTTTATCACCTTGACCCCTCATTCTGCTTTATCGTCCTCTAATATATTTAAAACATATTTGATGATAGCTAATGGTTGCTGTTTGAGAAATTTTTTGCAAGTACAATTAGAAATAGATTTGTCTTGCTCTTTGTCTAATATTGGATGTCTGCTTTATAGATTTATTAAAAAAATAAAATCTACATATCATTCCATTATGCAAGGACATTAAATTATTGTTACAGTGAAAATCAAAGGCCAAGAGTGATCTAAAGACCGATGAAATTGCTGTCTGAATTCATATGATATAATTTGGGACAATATGTTTTGGACCGACAGTTTGGACTTGTCTGATTTACTAAGACAAAAAAAAAAAAAAAAAAAAAACCTGAAAAAAATCAAAAGGTTTTGGTAAAATGTCATTATTTAACAATTACATTTAGCATGTCTCTTTTTGCTGAAGCATGGTTGACACCTTTTTAAACTCTGCACACTTTAATCAAGTACACTTAGTGATGTCTTTGGGGTATAACAGACCAAAAATAACAAGACCTAGCTACTTTTTGACCAATCCAGAATGCATTTATGAATAATGAATTTAATCTTTACTGTAGCCAATATTTGGACTAACGTTTCTCTTTATTTCACTAATCTTCAGCTGCCTTCTAACATCTCGTGGGCGCAGACTTCAACTCAACCCAACGTCCCAGTGTATAGCAAAGCTATGCAAATGATGTGCCCACAACTTGTTGATATGAACAGTCCGTTATCCTTTCTTAAGAAAGAGTGACCTTGAAATGTGTTGCCGAGAGACGAGGCGTAGGAATCTCATCAACGGGTCGTCAGTTTCTACATTAACATGTGCACAGTTAGCTGATTGGCCTTTTGCTCACTAACCGTCTTCCTAAAGAGTATTAAAATTTGTGTATCCCCGGGCACGTTTATTACATGCCCGGCTTATATTAACTCTGCTGTTATTTGTTAGAAACATTTTGTACTTAATTGAGATTTTTTTTCATAACACTTTATATTATTCAATTTTAAACAAGTGCCAATAGATATATTTACATTGTTATTGTGCCTTGGTCACTAATATTGTATATACTAACATTATACCTGTTAGAGAGATTTATTGTTGGGGGCACTGCATTTATTATGTTCGAGTCATTGATTAACCATTAGGCAAAGTGGCCCACAATTTTTATTCATAACTCAGAATTTTATGCCCACATTTAAGTGTCGTTTGGTTGTGAGTAAAGAATGAGTATATCCCCTATGGAATTGTGGAAAAATTAGGGGACATATAACAAAAAATATGTATTGTTTATCATTTTAACATTATTTTGCCCAGTGTTATTTGGTTTATAGTTAAAATTATGTAACTCTGTAGTGAATGAAATAACGATATATATTATTTTTCATATTTCATGACTAAATGGTAAACGACTGAATGGATTATTTTTCAAGTCAGTAATTTTTGCCTAATGGTTTATTTGCATAAAAAGTTAAAGGTAGTACCATATCAGAATCCTATAATAATAATTTTATTTCCATAAAGTTTATACTCTAAAAAATAACTGTTTTATATGCTGCAAAATATCAAAATTTATATTTTAAAGGGAGGTAATTAGATGTTCATTTAAAGAGATTTCATGTAGATACTTCATTGTAATACTCAGATATAAACTCTATATATATTTTCTACATTTAAAGAATTATTGCCTTTGTTAACATTTTACTGTTTTATGAACAAAGATTTTTTTGTATTAACTTGTATTTGTTTGTAACCAGGTAAATTTTCAATGTGCACCTTGATATTTAATGTGCTGTATCAGGAAAAGACAACTCTGAAATATTTGGATGTAAAGATAAGATAACTTTTACATATATAGAAATTATAAAAAAAATCAAATTTAAACGCCAAACTTATGTTGGTAAAAAAGCACAAAAGTGGTTTACTTTTAAAGCAATATATATTACAAAGTCAAGACATTTGAATCACAAAATAATGCTATGTCATTACAGATTTCTTTAATGCTTTTTTGAAAAGAGGGTGAAAAAAAACTGTTGAAATAAAAACAAAATCTATTAGTAAAAAAAAACATTCATTCTTGTTATTAATTTATGTACAAGTTGACTTTTCCTGATACAGTACACACCAAAGATGTTAAATGTATACAAAGTTAACATGCTTGTCATTTGATAACTCTAATAATGCTGAGTCTTAAACATTTGTGAAAGTCATGACATTCTTTATTCAGTGTTCATTATAAAAAAGAAGAAGAAGAAAATCAGTCAACATCTGTGTGAAAACATTTATATTTTTATAATTTTGAACAAAAATGAAATGGAAAGAAAAAGCCAAAAACAAAATTAAACAAAAAAAACAGAAAAGGAAAGATATTTATAAATTATGATTAGAATTAAAGTTCTTTGGTTTTATAAAATGATGATGTTTGCACAAAAAGTGAAAACACTATTTTAAAAAAGATATATAATTGGAAAGAGGGCACATTGGCATATAACTTTGTTGATTTATGTTGGAAAGGGGTATAGATATATGAATCTCATGTGGAGCTAGTTTTGTATGGGTCACATTAACTCGTAGTGCTAGCTTACATATTCAAATGTAGCTACTCTTTGATGTTGTTGTTGTTGTTAATGATATAGAAAACTTAACTCACTGGACTTTTCTACTTTATTGCATAATACTCATACCTTTGTCACAAAAAATATTTTATTAGTCACTTGCATACCAGTCTTGACTGGGCGTATTACAGTTAATATTTCTGTTAGAAGTTTGAGAACTAGTCTGTACACATAAGTAGACTGTGGTCAGATTTTTTTTTTCAATAAGGTTTAAAGAAATAAAGGATAGGAAGCATAATTGAGAAGGATAGTTCAGCGATTTTACTTAATTACTCACCATTATGTTGCAATATAGCTGATCACAAGTATTTTGTAAGTGAGATTTCCTTTTTTGTAAATAGTGCACTTGTTAATTACATCATCAGTCGGTTTCTCATTTTTTATCTGTCGGAAATGTTTGCATATCATTAGAACAAGAGAGTTCATTTTACAGTCGGCTGTGTCACATGTCACTGTATTTAAATACTAGTACTATATGTACACTGGTTGTATGGCTGCATTGTGAACAAATTTATTTTTTAAGAACTTTTTTTTTTTCGTTTCAATATCTAAGGAAGTGAACTTTTGTACCGTCCAGTTGTTGTTTAAACATATCACCATTATTTTTTCTTTGCTGCTTAATATGCAAAATGCTTGGTTGATCCATGCATTAGGTTTACATAGATACAATTTTATCAGTTTTTATAGACCTGAAGGAGTTGTGATAGGATTATCTTTACATTTTTTTTTTGTCATTTACATTGTGTGGTATTGTTCGGAATTCACATATTTTTTTCTCTCACTATTTTCATGTACTAGAAATTAACCCTGCATCTATGCAATGATAGATTTTACATAATTATATTGTTATAACATGTACAACCAAGGAGATAAACAGTCTTCCATTGCTAACTTCTTCCACCGTTTTTGTTTACATAATTTTTATAATAATCATACATGGGGATATTTTTGGCATGGTCTTTTTATTTCAACAAATATTTCATTTATTCTGCCCCATCTGTATATATTGATTCAATGAATACTCAATATTATGTTAAATATTTTGTCCTGGAAAGTTTTCGAAAAAATTACACCATACTGCAGTTAGATATGATGATGTATGAAATAGACCATGCAAAAGATGTCCTAATTTATGATGTAAGTACCTGTGAATATACTCATAGAAAATTGATGTGCTTTTTGTACAATTGCTTAAAATATATGCATCAAGGTTCCTTTTTTTCACACTTTCTGTAATATGATATAATTTATGATTTCATAGGACAATTTTGTATTCTTGACAGATACAATGATTGTTAAAGCATTGTTATATCTATGCTCTAGCAAGGGTATTTTTCTTTTTATAAATTTAAATGTTTAAATGATATTTGTAAATAAGACGCACATTTTATCAACAATAACTCAATTGTTAAATGAAAACAATTTGAAACAGTGACTAAATAGTGACTTTTTGTACTTTAAGACACATAGTTATTTTTTTAAAATCTTCGTTACAATCATTTTGATGTGTTATTCTTTTTCAAGAATGGCATTGATTATGACAATGAACAACTTACAGGTAGTTTAAGATTGATTTGTGGAGAGGAACCTTGAATTATTTCCCACCTATGTTTTGTAAATATTAACATGAAATAACAGTTATTACATTGACATGTAACAGTAGGACATGGGCTTTCATGCACTCTGTAAATTCTTGCTATATTTGTACAAAATACCTCTAATGCATATTTTGTGAATGAAAAAAAAAAAATAATAACAAAACAAAACAAACAAAAACAAGATCATTAAATGTTTCATTAAGAAGAGATGTGAATGTTAAATATTGAACAAAATGAACGGGTAGTAGGTTCAACTATTGTATTAGACATATTACGGTACTTTAGCTGATATCTACATTTTGTTTCAGTGGCGTTTTTTATGTCAAGTACAGTACTTTAAATGTGAATTTTTTTTTCACGATTTTTTTTGTGAAAATTATTAATTATATTTCCTACACTTGTAAATAATACTTTGTAGAAAGGAGTTAGAAACAAAGTGCCTTAACCTGCTTTTTTCTTGCATGATGAAGTGTATTCATGGCTTTCATGTGTGATATGATCAGGTCATACTAACTAACATGTTTTGTGAGATATTTTAACATTGCTATATAATAATATGAAATTTTAGTGGCTCAGCATTGAACATCTGTAATTCCATTATTATATATAAAAGATCTGATATTGCCGGGTTCCAAGTGTAAAAGATTCATTTTTAACAAAGAGTTGTAAGAGAAATAACCATGTCATGATTCAGGAAAGTTAATTATTGAAAAAGAAATAGAAAAATCTTAAGAAAGTACATGTAGAAAACATCACGAAATTAGGAACATATTTTGGGATGGATCATGGTGTTAATATTTGTGCCCGGATCGTTCTTTGAAAAAAAAGATTTTTTTTGGCATACAGAGTGGTAGAGTATTTATCCTAACTTTAGTTTGATCAACTGACCAAGGGAACATAATGGTGTAAAACTCATCTTCTGACCAATGGTTAAGGTGTATCACTCATCTGTTGACCAATGGTCAAGGTGGTTAAATTCAGAGTTCATGCTGATGCCACAGTAGATAGATTATAAAACTAATGCTTGTAATGGGGTTTTATTTACTACCTGAATCTCAAGTTATTTAATACAACCAGCTTTGATTTTGCATTTTTTACCATATCTGTGTAGGTTGCATCGGGTGGGATGGGAAAAGTTATTTTGTATTTGTTTCGTTGAAATTTTCAGTGGCTGTGTTGGAAAACTGATTATTGTTTTTTTTTATATTTTACATTATGTAATTTAGGTATATGGACATCATACAGAGTATTTTATTCTCACAAAAGAAGATAATTATTTAAAAGATATATTGTTTAAACTGTTCTATTACATTTTATACAAGTATTACAAAAATGTTATTCAGAATTTTTTGGGGAAATTTTTTTCTTGTTGTACAGATATAGATATCTTTTTTTCTTTTCATATATTAAATAAATAAAAGCAAGCAATAAAGTTTGAATTGCTAACATTTAGTTTCCTTGTTGTACTAACATTTTGGATTTGATTAACCCCATCTTGTGTAACAATTAACACCGAGTAGAGAGACAAAACAACGACAACAAAGAAAACCTGTCAAACAAATTGGGTCTATTTCTAACAGTATTCTACTCTGAAATCCTTATAAAAGGGTTGCTAGAAATTAGCTACCTATACAGTTAGTGAAGGAAGGAATGTAGATCTATTGTACTCGATTTGCAGTTTTTATATTCAGTCTTTTAAAATTGCATGTTTTATTATAACAATGAGATTATAAACCTAGCGCCCTTAATCCATGTATACGAGGACCCAAGTTGACAGGTTCCAGCGGTGTTTATATTTATTTTAACTAATTAACTGTGAGATCTTCACTATATGGTGTAGATATAATAACAAAAAGCCAAATAACCCCATCACCTTGCACGTCTTTTCTAACAGTAGAAATTGCAGCTTGCCGAACTTTTGTCTAACTTGATTGGCATCAGTTTTAGGAGCAATCATTCCCACCAGCAACACAATCATTCATTCTCATCATTGCACCTTTGACCCCTAACATTAGCCTTATTAACCAATCAGATTCATAGATATAAATAGCATCAAATCAAATTGATTTGTATAATTGCTTAGAATTTGTATTCATATCATATAGTTATTACGTATATAGTGGAGTAATTGAGGGGGATAGTGACACAAATATATATGTTATAATACCGGACTTGGTTGATACAGTCGTATCCAATCCTACATGGCCAGTGAAGGGACTTGAAATATGGTAGTTAGGGTAAGCCTGTGACTTGATAGATGCTAAAAATAGACTTGCATCATGATATGAAATAGTGCAGCAGAATTATAAAGCTGGGAGCATGTTACACTTTTCACCCTGACCTTTTTTTGCACTTATTGCCCCTCTTCATCCATTTGTTCACATTTATGAAGTCATTGACAATCTAACATATAATAACGTTGCACAATTAATACTAATGCTTTAATAATGAAATTGTCAATAACAATTTAATTTTTCTTTAATTTCTTGTTATTATTTTATATTTATACATTTTTTAAAAACTTTTTTTTAAGAAAGAGATTAAATGGCAGTTGATTATTTGAAATTTTATTCATTTAATGGAATGATATTAAACCTTCGTAGAATTTCTAGTAACTAAAGCATGTTAACACAAATTAGTAATTGACTTTTTAGAAAAAGTAGGGAACTATTTTTTTTAATAGTTTACTCTTAATACACCTTCTAAGTACACTCTTTGCTCAATCTTGCTCAAATATCTTTCTTTATTTTTGTTTAAAACACATTGTTTTCTATTCTCTGTTTGCCAAAATTTAAAGCCCCATGACACAATTTTTTTCGTTTTATACTTTATTAATTTTTTTTTGCATTTATTGATATTTTGTCCATAAAATCATACATACGTGTAAGTGCTCATTTTATTATGTCAACGTGTAGAGGTTGGACACGTTTATTGAAATTATGTCGACATAAATGTCATATTAAAGTTGACATTGTTGCGTTTGAACTGTGATCATGAAATTCGCATTTTGTATATATATAAAAATTGCATTTAATTTGCAGACATTCTTGTATTTAAGTTGACCACAAAACCCTCTGTGCTGCTTTTAAAAAAATCAAGATTTATGGAAAAATAAAGCCCAAATTATTTTGTAGTTAGATAAGAAATATTTAAATTTTATGATCAAGTCATCAAATTAATAAAATTAAAGCATTATTTTAAAATTTCCTTGTTGAAATAAATTTAAAATTTTCATATAAATTTGAATATTAATAAGTTAAAAAGCAATTAAGCTTTTGTTAAACTTTACAGTTTTGATTTAATTTTGTTCATGGAAGTGTAATGTGGTCATGAAAAAATGTTTGCTAAGTTTTTGTATTGCATTTAATTTTGTTGAGTTGAGATTATTTAAGAATCTCGTATTTGTAAATTCATTTACACTGAAGACTTTTTTGTATTATATACAGTGTTCATTTAAATGTGAAAAATTGTGAACTATTCAGCATAAGATAGTTTTCTATTTTTAACCCTTGTCCCAATGGTTTCTTAATTCATCTTGAAAAGGCGTGAAAGTGTCAAAGATATTAAAAATATTGTCCCATTTTACAACACCCCAATTCCCAAGACAGCCTCTTGGCTACTGGCTTAAGCAATACATGAATATTTCCCTGTAGGTTTTTATCTCAAATATATTAATTGATGCTAACAAAATTATTCAAATGATATCATTTAGCACATTCCATACATAGAATCTCATTATACACGAAAATCTTCACATTTCCATTGCCAATGGCCAGTCGTCGCTCAATTAGATTAGGGTACCAAAGTCGCAGAAATCCAAACCCTGCAGTTTGCGTGGTCAAAAAAAGCACCACGACCTGTAATAGATTATACAGCGTGTGCGTGAATTTCGTGCAAGTATTTTCCATGATATGAGGTACAATTGTATCACAAAGTTACAAAGTAAGACGCAGTTTAATGTGACCGCATTGCAAGCTGCTTCTTTAGAAGTTGTAGCAGAGAAAAAGGGATGGTGAGACAAAACAACCAGTCAATTTTTCATTAGAAACTATCTTTGTATTATATAAGTAGGACCATATATATTATCCGGGCCTGATAAACAGTGCCTCTGTGTGGCATGTCAGTTATAGGACATTTTCATGTTCTAAATCGGAATTCTGAACAAATGATAACTATTGGAAAATTTTGTGAGATATGGCACTTGCTCATGTTTGTCGGTTTGTTGGTAACCCTAGGTCCTTAATCTTTAGCCTGCTGGCGTCAACTAGATCTAACCATGCAACCAGTGCATATAAAGAACAGCAGACACATCCTCATGGTTTGAAATTATTCCTAAAACGAGGAATTGTTTAGTGCATATTGAATGATGGACGAGTTCATTTAAGGTATTCGGCGTGGTAAGACTTGAAGTTAAAATTTATAAGGTCGATGGCTGAAGGTTTCATTGACTATATCGACATTGTGTAGTCACTAGAGGGGCATACAACTGGAGAACATCACTTAATAATGGTTTGTTGCCAAATGAACCAAACTGTTATCTGTACTCGATGTAATAGTGAGATTGTTCCACCTCTTACCGGTCAGTGTTAATTGAATTTAACAGAGATATGTGTTAGCCATAGGTGCAAATCTTTATGGGATTATTACCTGTCTTGTCATGTTAAAGCTGCAAAGCTGTGATCTTTCCCTAAACAAAGTGTTCCGCTAATCGGCTCTTAAAGAGTTGTATGTTTTACACTTAAAAGACCTGTTTATATATGTTATTTAATATGCAAATATCATAGAGCAATATGAAGTAGGTAGTATGAAAGTGCTTAAATACCTGGTTGTTACTATGTATATATTGTTTCCGCATGAATACAGTTTACAAGGACTCCCTTTATCTTGACCTTGACCATGCTAAATATCTTCAGTCCACTCGTCCATCTTTCAATTTTGACAAAACCATTGACATTTCAAAATAAGTGCTGGCTGAATAACGAACTGTGCAGATCATTAACCGTGTCGGCTGATCATGAGGTACATGTAATTCACTAATCGCAAGCAGGCCGAGTAAAGCATTGAATGAAAAGCAAATTTAGAGTCGAGCAAGAAAATCAAAATAGTCAGATGTGTACGAAAGACCGATGGGGACTTTTCAACTTCATGAATTCCCGATTTCATCTTCGTGAATTCACAATTTTGACTTCGTAGATTCACGGTTTTAATATACAGAATTCACGATTTCAACTTCATGAATTCAAAATTGCAACATTGTGAATTCACGATTTCAATTTCATTCAAATTTCAATTTTGTGAATTCACGATTTCACCTTCATGAATTCACGATTTCAACTTCACGAATTTATCTTAATGAATTCAAGTTTGGACTTTGGGATTTCAATTTTGAGAATTCGCGATTTCAACTTCGCGAGGATGAACTCGTGAAGTTGAAATCGTGAATTCATTAAGTTGAAATCTATTCATGAAGTTGAAATCGTGAATTCTGTTTATTGAAATCGCGAAACTATGAAGTTGAAATTGTGAATTCGCAAAGATGAACCCGAGAATTCAAGAGGTTGAAATGTCACCATCGGTCCTTCGAAGATGTGCCGACCAGTCATTTCATCATTTGTTTTCATTTTCCATCTATACAAAGCTGTTGCTCAACATTGAAAATACAAGTTTGCTGCCGAATACAGTACAAAAGTTTACATGGACAGTGGCAGGTCTGTCAAAAACTCCAACAGCATTCAATGTCTGACTGGAGGTTGGATATATTTGGCCAAAACATGTATAATCACAATGGATGGCATGTTAATCTACTGTATCTTTAGAGCTGCTGAATGTATCGCTGTTATTTGTAACTTGAACCTTTAGTCGATGTAGAACAGCGGATCTGAACACGAGTAACAGGGTTGTTCTCGCCGGAAACTGATTTGTGTACATTCGGTGATTAAGGAGGCGGTTGACAACGGATGTTGTAACACTGAGGTGTTGCAATAAAGAAGGCCATCTTGAACATTTGAATGAACAGTCATAATATTTACGGATATTTTTCTGGCTACGTTATTCGGCTTCTATTAAATAAAAAATTAAACAAACTACGTTTGGTTGAATCATTGACATTGAGGAAAAATCTAGCTTACATACATAGAACACGACATTCTTTCAACGTTGTATTATAAAGCTGTAAATCTATTTTGAAATTATATTTTAAATTCTTACACAGCATGGTTTCATTTGATATACTTCTGATATAAAATTTGGTATAAAGTTACCTAATATGGGTCGAGGCAGATGTCATTTTACTGTCATTTTATACATTAAATGTCAAAACCTGCCGGATCAAATAACGTGAACGAAGGATATAAGCCTATTGAACATAAAAATAAAAATGATAAAATTACGGATGAGACGGTAAAATTGTGGCTTATTTTATAAAATCGCATTCAGTCCTAACAATGAACATTCTAACCTTTATACATTGACTAAACATGTATTTTAATGGAGTATATTAATTCCATTAAAGTATCATTTAAAATATTTTCAATAAGGTAAATTCTTTATAACAACAATAATTGTTTGTAAACTATTCAATAATAGTAAAGAAGCTATTCAAAATCCTTGAAAACTAATCTGGGTACCGTATGGTAAATGAATAAAATCAAAATAAAGGAATAGATACCCTCTAGGGGGTCGCTGTTGCGAATCCGAATTATCGACATTGAACACAAACGCATTGACAAATATTGAAAGAAATGATACAGTGTTCTTTTTCGGCCTTGTCTATTCATGGTTGAAATACAGATTAAGTTTTGATATGATACGTAGCTGTATTATAATGAGGTATTTTTATACAGTATATACACGCAAGCTTATAAATGGAGTTGTAATTCGGTACATTAAGAATGACAGCGCAATTTGAATTAATTTTTAAGTGGTAATCTATAGGCTTGCGAGAATAAAACCCTAACAAAAACAGAAGGCCATCTAGGTTTTGCGATTTAGCAAAGAAAATTGTGAATAACCTTGCTTATTTTTGTATTGTCTAAAGATCGCTGGATGTTTAAAAGAACTTTAAATAAGTAGCAATGTCTCGGGAACTAAGGTCCCAATGTCATATAGGATAATGAAAATATGTTAGAAAAATGTATAAAATATCTCCAGCATGCAAACTCGTATCGTATTCACGTTACATACAAGATTAGATGGATACGTGTTTGCTTCAGATGTATTTTTAACAATGTGGGCCCGTATATCATTTTCAAAATCTGCATACTTAAGGTTAATAGTGTTACATTTTTAACGCATAGAAAGGCTCAGCTCTCGCCATTTTGTTGTCAGATAAGATGCAAAGCGCCAGAACTTGTAAAAACAACATGTTTTATGATAGTTTCTCACGCAACATGTTGATGTTGAAATATTTGTTGAAAGCGGAACTAAATATTCAAGACATGCAACGTACTTCATTAGTAAAAACGTAAATAAAAAATCAACATCAAAGTGCAACACTACATCAAATCAAAATTGGCATAAAATTCAACTGGGTTTTGCAATATTTACTGCGGTATTTTTTAAAATAATTAAATAAAAATCAAATAAACACTTTTTGTCAGCCCGAGATCGATTTGTGAAAACATCCGGAATATCGTCTGACTATTTGGTTGTTATGGCTCTGTTTAAGTACGTATACAAATATTTAAGCACAACGTAAATTCATGCAAATTCCCGCTTGTCTGCTGGTCAACTTCTAACATTACACCCTGCTTAAAGAACGCGGATGATTCAAGCCAAGGTCGTAAGTTCTATAGCGTTGTCATCTCTATGGTACAAGTACTACTTCGATCGAGATTTAAACTTTTCAATCAAATAACTTACTTTCAATTAAAAATATTGCTATTGTAATAGTAAATAAAGAACATCTTATGGCTTTCTATTTATATATTACAAATATAAACAAACTACAATGTAAAGTAATATACTCAGTTGTGTAAGAACGTTTGCTGAAGGTTACTTGAAAATTCTGTATATATACACGAGCAAAATAGTGATCCTTGATAAAAGTTATAACAAAGCTTTCGGGGTAAGAGTTAAAGGAAACTAAATTATTTCAGTGGGTAAGGTAAATCATTTATTTCAGTGGGTAAGGAAACTCAATTATTTCAGTGGGTAAGGTAAATCATTTATTTCAGTGGGTAAGGAAACTCAATTATTTCAGTGGGTAAGGGAACTCAATTATTTCAGTGGGTAAGGTAAATCATTTATTTCAATGGGTAAGGAAACTCAATTATTTCAGTGGGTAAGGAAACTCAATTATTTCAGTGGGTAAGGTAAATCAATTATTTCAGTGGGTAAGGAAACTCAATTATTTCAGTGGGTAAGGAAACTCAATTATATCAGTGGGTAAGGAAACTCAATTATTTCAGTGGGTAAGGAAAATCGATTATTTCAGTGGGTAAGGAAAATCAATTATATCAGTGGGTAAGGAAACTCAATTATTTCAGTGGGTAAGGAAACTCAATTATTTCAGTGGGTAAGGAAACTCAATTATTTCAGTGGGTAAGGAAACTCCATTATTTCATTGGGTAAGGAAACTCAATTATTTCAGTGGGTAAGGAAACTCAATTATTTCAGTGGGTAAGGAAACTCAATTATTTCATTGTTTCTGTTTCTTTATGTCCCGCGTAAACGCAATCTTTATCAACAACATATACTTCAATAATCGAACATCCACTTGAATAAATTAAAGACCCCTAAAAAGTCATTCCGACCAGTACCCGTTCATTCAGCTTTACATAAAGTCATCTTTACTTACAATATGAAATAATATGGTGCAAGTATCGTTATATATAGATAATAATCTGGTGTTAAATGATTATTTTATTTGAAAACTTTCAAAGTAATTTGGCTTTGAAAATATATTAGGTAATATTAAACGACGATATTTTCATAATAACAATTTTACACTTGACATTACTTTTGCACAATCGTTTGAAGTGAAAAGTAATTATATTACATTAATGGAATAAAGATTCATCAAGAAATATGCGACATTTTCAATATGATTTACTTGAATAAACACTCAGCTTTATTCTTTTTAATTATGAATGCTTATTTCTACTTTCAAATATCACTTGAATAATTTTCAATGCATGGCCATGCACATGTAAGGTATTTTACCTGAAGACATGAAACATAATGTAAAGTAACACGGTTTGTCATTACATTGAATATATATATCTTGCGATAAAATTGTGCGATTTTCAACTATTAAATGTTTGACAAATATTAATTCAAGAATTCCTCACCATTTCAAAGTTTTCTTACTTTAAGATATTCTATATTTTGAAGATGTGTCACTACATATTGCTTAATTAAGACGTGTAGTATGATTTTCAGAATCTCCGAGTTGAACAGCACTGACTCTCTTTTGTACTTCAAGTTTTGATTATTAGTGCTTACAGTTTTAACTGTTCTAAAGTATCTCAACTTAACTGAAACTACAAAAGATGCAATAATTCTATGGTGTTTTATTTATCCCTTGTTATATTTTCGCTCCGCGGGGCGCCAGGAGAAAACACGAAATACGATAAAGTGTTTTTTCTTGTGCCGCGGAACGCAGGAAGTACGATAAATTGGTCACTTTTACGTATTTTCGTGTTTTCGTCTGGCGCCCTGCGGAACAAAAATACAGCATGGCAAGGAGAGAAAAAATGCATTTTTTGGGATAAGGGAGGTAAATCATACAAAAGTTTCTCATTGACATATCTTTATTCATGTTCTTGATTCAAATGGAGAAAATTTACGATGACGTTAATCTATAATATTTACGGACTCTTTACATTATATTTAACGTTATGTCACGGGTCCACATATAAGTCTCATGAAGTTTTCCTTTGTAGTTATAAAATATAATTCATATTTGAAAAAAATAACGCTTAAAATTACTCACTTTCAACCCTTATGCTAAAATTCCAGCCAGAAATGAGAATATGTTCGATACAAAAAAGTCATTATTTATGATAAAAAGGTCTCCACGCATGTCTTGGTAAAAATTATACTAAGCTAATAATATTTTCATCATAATATCAGCAGATCTTGGTTACATTTTAGTACGTTTTCAATCAAAGCACTTTAAAAAGAAAAAAAAAACCTAAACAACTATATACATAACCACGTAGATGTGAAACACAGCATGGAATACACGAAACAATAAATGAAATCGAAAATACCAAATATACATTTCCTTTACGAAAAGAGTTTAATTAGCGTAGATTAGTTGAGTTAATTGTTGATGAAATCTTTATAAAGGTACAAGGTCAATATGATATTTCTTTTCACTAAAACTTATATTGATTTGTAGTTAATAAAGTGATAAATATCAGTCTAATACTTTGTAATGAAGTCTGATAAGCAAAGCCAGCCAAGTTCAATGAATGCATCAACCGTTCTACACAAATTCGTGTGACTATAGTATGTTACCAGTCAAATCATACGTAACGTATTACATCATATACGAGTATATGTACTTTCTATCCATAAACATGATTTATAACTTTAAATGTATTCTTACTAATTAAACCATCCGTTTGGAACTTTCATTTTGTGTTGTTATCTATAGAAACGCCTGCAATAAAACAAGGAAAACATCGTGACCTGAAAAATGAATAGATAGTTTGGCTTCACCATTTAATTATGCAATGCTACAACTAACTGTCAGATTAGTTAAACATGTTCCCACCAATGAACAGTTTTGTTTACCAACTTCAAAGAAAATAAAAACAACGCACACTAAAATGTATTCCTGTATAAATAGTATTATTTATCAAAAGCATTCGAATAGATGAAATTAAGCATTTGTCATAGCAAAAACTAGATAAATTATTAATGGGGCTCATTTTATTAACATAACATCTAAAAACCCTACAAAGACAATGATGACGTTTATAGCAATGTAACATCGCACTTTGGGGTCCAAAACACTTTGGGGTTCGACCCCAAAGTGCGTTACACTGGAAATCTAAATAAGACATTTCAGTAAAAAAAATGTGCCTGATAAAATGTTGAAAGCTTATCTAAATGTGACATTTAAGAAACTTGACTAGGTGTAGATGCGGCCTTAAGAAGTAGTAGTCCGTACAGGCAGTAACACTATTTTAGTATATAGTCACACATTAAGAGCGGAACTTCATGGTGTTAAGTTCTCATTGAGGGGTCTAGAGGGGATGGTGGGGTGTCGATCGCCCCGAGATGAAAAAACAACGTTTTAAAGGCCCATTATGCTTTATTATTATTATTTCATAAAAGCTTTTTAATTTTGGTGTACTTCTACAGTATCCAAAAACTTACTCATTGGCCAATTCATTTTATTTGTTGCTTTTTGGCAATGAGTACAGTTATAGTGAATTAGTATTTTATATGGAAGTACAATACTACATTGTTTACATTTTGCTTCTTTTATGACAAATTATTTCACAGTTATCGCTTTTTTATTCAGGTAACAAGCATCTTACATTTCTCTGATATCATTATTTAAACATTATTAAATTCATGCTTGCCCTTTCTAAAGAAGTATGTAAGATTTCCAACTAAAAAAAACCTCTGGCGAACGGTTGTTACGGAGCTTACAAAAAAAACTTAAGTTTGTTGATAAGCTTAATAAAATATATTGGTAAATATCGGTCGAGAAACTTGATATTTCACCAGAACATTGCAATAGAGTATATTTTTAGTTCCTTGGAAAAATATTAACTGCATTTTATTTAAATGCGTCATTGCATTTTATTTAAATGCATCATATTTAAATAATATCAAGGTATTAAATAGACGCAAAACATGTGCCCTGAATGATAATAGAATCAATATGGATATTAAATTATCTTGATCAGTTAGTGAAGAACTTTCATATTTAAAATGGGGCTCAATATGGCACAAAAAGTTGTCAAGTAAATGACTGACAGAATATGATATTTTTCGCAGCATCTTTTAATTTTAGGAATACATTCAAAATTTATGTACTAGAGTACTTTGTGACATGGACACAATTTTCAGATATCTCAAGTGGTAAAATAATGAAACTTTTATCACTTAATCATCAAACAAAGCATCGACCGTCATCTGGAACTCCACCTCAAATATTTCAATGTCGCACATTAATAAGTCAGTACTCAGTATTTAAGCAAAACTCAGTTGACCCCTTCAGAACTCTGGAACCCAAAGTGCGTTGATATGTAGCATATTTACGCACTTTGGGGTCAATTTCTCCATTCTGACCCCAAATTGCGTTGGACCCCAAAGTGCGATGCAAAGTGTAACGCACTTTGGAGTCGGACCCCAAAGTGCGTAGGACCCCAAAGTGCGGTGTTACATAGCAATCATATTTTAGCTGCTACCAAATGCAAATTGCTATGGTACAGGAGCAGTGGTTATAAAAGCACCGTCAAGTCGTTTAGATATGGAAATGTTCAAAGAAACTTATAAACAACAAAGTATTTTTTTTATCAACCATTTCTTTACCTCACTCGGGTAGAAGTGGGTACCTGATTGTTTGGAATAGTTTCGTTGCAGCACAATGATCGGTTGATGAAAACAAATGGCAGGTTGCATACTTGACAGCATGACGTCATGAAACTCGAATTTTGGTCATGTAATTGAGGTTGTATGTTATTTTGAAATGAATTTTAGCTTCGTAGTTTCTGATTTGATGACATTATGGAATATCATATGTTATAAACTGGTCATGTTCATATTTTGAGATTTGACAACTCATTTATTCAAGTCTATAAGTTTTTGAAATTCATTAAACAGGACAAAATATGTTTTCTGTAAATACTGTTTAAATATTTACAGTTGCATGTTCCATTTAAAGATTTAATACACAAAACTATGTTGCATAATTTTGTGCAGTAAATATGCAGAAGGTACATGCATTTACATTTCATGGTTGTTTTTAAAATCATAGTTGTCCGCTATTTGATGAGGTACATGTGTTTATTCATTAATGACTAAAAGCATACGCGCATCAGACTAATCTCAAAATAAAATGTCTGCAAAAAAAAATTTAGCGGATTAAACAATTGTCATTTTGCAGTGATCTCTTCGATGTTGTTCATTATTTACAAAACTGTATTTACGAAAGAACGTGTTATTGCGAACAAGTGATTGATTTGAGAACTATCTGCCTGAAATTTAGATTTAAAATATTTTACCTCTAGTTTGATAGAATGTGTTTTGATAGATAGAAATGAAACAATAGCCAGTATTTATATATTAATGGTATTTTTTCAGACTGAATTGAATTGACTTAAATGTGATTTCGGTATGTACAATTCAGACTTATCAATACTTAACGTCGATAAAAAGTAATGATATGTAAAAGTTCAACACCGCTATTGTCATTTGATTTTAGAATCAATCATATTTTGGCATTTCGTTAATCACCCAATTAATCATCTTTATCTACAATTCTTAATCATTTTAAATACATATTTGAAATACTTTTATGACATTAAATTGTGAAATGAAGCAGACGTTCACAACTAAATTGATTTATTGGAAGTTATGCCGAGAAATATGCAGTATATCTTTTTTCATGTAATTGATTGAGTTAAAATATCTATCTTCCTGAAGATTTACCAATTAAGAAATAGTACACAAACTTGAGGGCTTCATTGCTTACATTAAAAAAAGTTATCCCACAAACATTTAAAGCTGACTTGGGAGTCACTGTAATGACATGATGTCCGAAATAATGTGTACTATTTCTTATACATGTATCATACCGCGCTTTACTAGAATGTAACGGTTCAACGAGGAAGGAAATCATATTGTTTGAATTACAAAATTTCTAGTAAAATGTATTGAATATTGCTTTTAGTCAGCATGTACTCGCATATTGCGCGTTTTTTAAAATATTTCTAGCGGTTATACGTCGCTTAATATTAGGGGTCCGGCAAAAACCTAATAGTGCTTGCACATGCGGTCACTATCATTTTTTCTTTGGGCCACTGTCGTCATCGCAAAAATTATAATATTTTAAGGCCCGCCAAAATTTGATTTATAAATAAATAAATAAATTAATTAATTAATTTAAAAAATAATAAAGAAAGAACACATTCATGTAAGGTAAAACATACATGTACATTGCTGTTTATTAGAATTGATTTATTATGAATTCTTATAAATTAAATGATTAAACAAAAATCATGAACCAGCCCAATTTATCAAGAAATGTTATCCTTTACCTAGCTTCATCAGTGAATATGATAAATAACAAAGCATATGACGTGTACCATATATAAATTATACGAATTGCGCAAATAGAGAAGCGGTACTTTCCCTGTATTTTCCCAATTATCATGTACAGCAGAAAGATAATTCTAATTCATTCGCAAAGATTTTATGACAATTACATATTACATTTTATCATATTGTCATTATTTTATAACTTCTATATTGTATCAAAAGTCCAGCACATAACGTTTTTAGTTGACCCCGTGGGAAAGTAAGTGTATATTTTTTCAATCGACATAATGTAAGATTTGCGTCCCTTGCTTCAAAGAAATGCAGATTGTAATGTAGATGCTTGTATATTTCAATGGTGACAAAAAGGATGTAAGATGTTTCAAGTCAAATGAAAATAATTTAATCTCGGACAGAGATTTAAATGTATTTCGTTATAGTGACATAAACTTAACTTAAAAGGACTTTATATCCCTTATACCTGTTTTTCTATTTTTAAAATAGAAATATTCTACGGGGAAGACAAGCTCATCGAAAGAAATCTAATGCCAACTCTTCAGGCCCAACTTCGTACGGGAGGTGAAACCTTACGTAGATCTACTTAAGACGCTATCATTAGGAGAAAATGTTCGTCTAAGCTGTACGCTTCCTTTTTACTAGTATTTGCACTTTAAGTGCATTTCCGGCTAGAAATAACAGCTATTCAAAGTACTTGAGGTCTGAGATTTCCATTCAGAAGCAGGTGTGCTGCAGCAACATGTTTAGAATTAGTATAATACAAAATAAACTTTATTATCGTTTAATCAAAGGCAAACAATACTTTATCAATTATTTGTATTGGTGTTTATCAATACATCTATCTTCGCCACTTGTAACAAATATCGGCGACTACCATATGATGTTTTAATATAGAAATCCTTTCCTTTAGATTTGCAGTACGATAAAAAATACACAACAGTTTAGATTTATTTCACATGGAAAAGATTTGCATGGTTTATATTAGCATTGGCAACTGGTATATATGGAAGGTCAAGGCAATATTCGACAGCCCGCCAACCATGTGTTAATATCTTGTTACGCCAAAAATACATATGGGGGATAAATAGAAATGTCTCCGGCGGAATATTCCCGATGTCGGTGATATTAATTTATTCAAAGGTGAAAATGACATAGGCTTAGCGTATATTCTCTATAAGGGTGATATTTATTTATCCATTGTAGTTTCTGTATGATTTGGAAAGTAACGAAAAAGTGGCAAAAACACATTTATTGACTTGGCTATTAGCAGTTTTCTTATAAAAATGTCAAAGGTGATGTGTAAGCAAATCATTGCTTTTTATTATATAAAAGTTGCAATATCAGTCCGTCCGTTTTTGCATTGTATGCTCATGTAACGTATGTATCGGGCTTGTTTCAATGTGATATGTTTTAGGTCTAACGAATATTACAACAAGAACAACAACAACAACAACAAATACAATAAGAAAAACAATAAAAATCACTAAATCTAAATTAACGAAGATTTGAAGAAATATCAATCAATATAATTACATGTAATAAACTAATAAATAAAATGATACATGATGCAGGATTTTATTTGTTTTGACTGAATATAAACAATACAATAACATATGAATAAATTAATAATTGAAATGATACAACCTTGAATATTGTTGCGTGCATTTGGCATAGAATGGTTTGTGTGTATAAATCAGTTGAAGGCTGCATCGAGTATATTCTCATATATTTTAGGATGGTTTCTTATCACAGAGTGTTTGGTTTTATCTAAAGTATTTTGGCATTAAAATATATGATACTGTGAGAATTTAGAAAGCTCTTAAGGAAATATCAAGGTAATATTTTTAGCGCATAAATATCATAAAAATAGATTGATGTATTAACCGATTTTGAAATGCTCTGTAATAACTCAAGAAAACACAATGTAACTAAACCGCTGTGCACCGACAACTTTGCAATATTTCTTGATTAACGTTATCCGAATAATGGCGTCTGGTTGCTATAGTTACTTGTTCACACGCCAAACATTCGTCCTGGATACATAGATAGAAGGGGAAAAAAACACAACAAGCTCTTAATGAAGCCCAGGTAATCAACTATTATTAATACGCCAGTCTCAATTAAATATGTAACGCCTGCAATGTTTCAAAATTATACCAAATGTTCCTGATGAATCTTTCAGAGAAAATGTATGTTAGTAAGTGTTTCATGTCTACTTCAAAAAAGGTGTTACTTATGCCACTACATTCCTCCTCTAATTTATTTATTCTTTGAAAGTTCTGAGATAAGAAATGAAGGTATATCAAGATAAGATATAAAGGTCTATCAGATACATTTATTGTCAACGTTTGGCTGCGGGAGGTCTTATGTTTGGTCGTGAGATGGGCACTTCAAAAGCAGTGTACCGTAAAATGAAAACCGTAAGTTTTATGAATCTTAACTTAAAATTGTACAGGTTTTCTTCAACAAATGTACTTAAGAAGTATGATGTGTTATTAGAAAATTTTATAAACAATACAACATTTGCCTTAATTAATGTAAATAAAATGTACCCCATCCATTCCCTCTATAAGTCCATTTAATTAGCCACATATGTACGCATATCAATTCGCTTATACTGCTTAAAACACCATTGTATTTGTTTTCTCAAGCATTAAGACATCAGAACAAATGCGGCATCTTTTAAGGTATAAATTCTGCACATGTCTTGTATATAGCGGCTTTGGAAGCAGATTAGTTAAATTTACCATCTTAAGATGCCGTAAATTATCCAATTCCCCTCTTGTATCTTCCAGCTATTCTTGTAGTTTACATATTTTATTGCTGACTGTAGCAAATCAATAATGGATTCTTAAAACTTCTAAAGAGAGCCGGGCATATTGGAAACATGGATGAGATTGTCTTTTATTAAATTCAGTTCGGGCTTTTTTGGTAGGAAACTTATAAGACAAGAATAGAAGCATTGTGTTATTCGCAAAAAAAAAGCTGAGAGAATTATTTCAGTAAAACAGTGGGAAATAATCGTAATTGTTTAAATGTGAGAAATTACTTTTAAAATATCGGCTTACCCCTGTAAATGATGCACACACAAATGTCACTGTAACACAATTTAAATTTCAAATAAATACCATATATGATGTATCAACGTAGATCTTGCTATCGGAAAAGTTATAAGTTAATTGGCATGTCTGTTTTTATGCACAACATTAATTGCACTGATTTGCTAGTACTAAATCTAGACATTTATCGTACGGCTGAAAATACTCAATTGGTATACAAATGAATTAACAGTCTTACATTTGTGAAAAATGACAATGTTCCCGGGGTTTAACTCAGAATTTTAACCTTTAGATGTACGTTTATAACATGACGTTACTTATATTAAACGTAAATTAACAGTTACATGTTTCTGTATAAAGTATAATTTTCAGGGATTTTTGACATACTTTAACGTCTGGTATAAATAATTGTAACAATTTATGACTATCATGCATCTACCACAGTGAAGAGTGGTTAAAACAGACTCATACAAGGAGATGAAAAAAAGTTTAGTTTGATATACTAAAATTATTAACAAAAATATATTGGTCTCCATTTTTCATCGTTGTAAGAATACGTTCCATTTTGCCGCCGAATTTATAG
This sequence comes from Ruditapes philippinarum, assembly GCF_026571515.1. Classification (NCBI taxonomy): domain Eukaryota; kingdom Metazoa; phylum Mollusca; class Bivalvia; order Venerida; family Veneridae; genus Ruditapes; species Ruditapes philippinarum. The sequence goes on from NW_026855571.1 coordinate 112,169, forward strand.
GATTTGGTGCATGACAAGAAAAACCAAGTTGGGCTTAACGAACAAAATGTAGAATAAAGTTCATTGAAATTTTGCGAGTGAGTAGCTTAAAATAACGCCACCTGGGGCTTAAATTTCTCTGCAGCTATTATGCACGTTCATATACAATATGGCTCATATAAAATTGCTGCATGGATAATAATGTCTTATCATAATACAGGTGTTTATTTCTCTATCAGCGGATATTATACACGTGTGTGTGTAAATATTTCATTCATACTTTGAATATACAAGTTGTTAAGATAGCATATGAACTGGTATAACCCATAGAACAATTATATAATGATTTAGAATTGTCGTGAAACAGAATTGCTGACAGCTATAAGGTATATAATTGTCGTACGCTAAGGATATCAATCAATAACCGAAAACTATAGCATTTGTTTGGTGTCCTTTGCATCTTTCCGTGTTGCGGTGTGAAAATAAAAAAATGGTATAAATCTTTTAATGTTGTAAAATGTGAGGGAAAAAACTTCTTTAAAAAGTAAGACAGTTGGAATTACAACGCTAGAATATATTCAAATAGGAGATACCAAACAATAACTTATAATTCTTTTGAAAGTATTGAAACTAGGCAAAAATCTGTCACATGCAAAACACTATTTAAGAAACAATTTTGCTCATTAAAATTTATTTTTCTACTTGTAAAGAGCTGGATCATTTATATCTTTTCACAATACGGTCAGACAATTATTAATGAATTAACTTTGTACAAAAAATACCCCCCCCCCCTCCCCGTTTCGTTAATTTCCATTTCATTCGTTTTAAACCAGGATATTTACACCAGAACTTATCTAAATACGTATAACACTGTAACAACTTAACCTATTATCATACAAATCGCAGACTTTGGCTGAAATGAAAGTTTAATATTAATGGTCCGTAAAATTATAACAGCATTATTGACAAGCTCCATTTGTATATCGTCTCGTTCAATTCCCATCGTATTTAGTCTATTAGAGTGAATTTTCAAAGAATGTTTGAATAAAAAAAATCGATTACCAGGAACCGTTACAGGACCAAAACTACCGCACGAGAACACATGATTTATATAACAGGCGTTGTTTAGTAAGAAGTTTTTGTCTATAGATCTATACAGAGTTCTAGCGCCGCCAGATGTTTTTTTTCCGGTTGTTGTAAACTTCGTATCGACTCTACAATAGAAACAACTAACATCATCGCCGGAGATATTATATAAATATTTGTTATACGATTGGGAAATATAACTGTTCATACAGCGGGAGCGATTTGCAGGATCTGTCACTTTGATGGTTATACTTTTCTTGTATTAGGAGACGTGCCGTGCTATCGATCTGGGATAAATAATTTGGAAAGATTTATTACAATTCAATGAAATATTAGATGTAATGAGACGAAAGTGTCTGAAAATTGGCATAGGGAATCGCTACACAATGCTAAATTCCAAATTAAATAAAAGCTAATTTTGCCGGAGTGTGTCGAGTGTGGTAGTGAACAAGTATGACATTCAGATAAAAAATATAAAGGTTTAAAGTTCGGAGTTAAATTATAAAACAGGATTTCTAAATGACTACAAAAATATAAACACTGGTAAGTACGAGTAGCATGTGCTAATGATAAAAACAAGCTGTAATATATAACGTGCATGTGAAAACACTTAGCTGTTACATTTGTAAGTCACCTTCAAACATAGATTTGTTTATAGGTTTGCATGCGTAAAGGTAATGGAATAGACACTTTCTGTTTTATCTAATGACTTTAAATGTCATATTTTCTGTGCGTTTCATAATAGCAAACTTTAATTGCAACAAAATATCTGAAAAGGTCAAAGTAATAAAAATATGATAGCTTTGTAACCAGATTAATATACCTGGTTTATTCATTAACCCGACGGTTGCATAGCACACCTGCGTTCTTTTAGATGAAACAACTTCAATAATACTTTACCATTTATTTTTTAAACTACAAAACAGACTCAAACTAAATGTAAACCGCTTTTGTAAGCATTACATAAGAAGCATTCTATCCTATTTATAAGCATACATTTTTATATACAATCTCTCCTCAATACCTCGCAATACTAGCCTAATTATAGCCGCCTCATATATACAGATGGAGGTTATTAACTCAAGTAATTATAAAACGTTGCAACCAGGTAAAACGTTCCTACAAACCTATCTAAAATGATAATCATTTCCGACCTCCTGATTATTTTCTGATGTGAGAATATATTAGGTTTACACGATTCTACAGGTAGGTTTCTGGTGCTCATATTGCTAGCTGCTACTCCTTGCCAGATATTCTATGTATAGTATCATATCTTCATAAATCATCCCATTGAGCAGATATCTAGCTATGTATATATGTATAATTATTGAAATAACTCACAGATTGCTGAATTCATTAAATATACTTTTTTAAAACTGCCAATTATCAAGTTTGGAGATATAAATAAAAAAAATCAAAGTTAGTCTTCGATCAGTATAGGGCCTGGTCGGAGTTGAAGCAAGGGCTAGAAACTTTCGGGTTCAGCAGGGTGAGAGTTAACGAACTGCTGTCATTTTATATATATTATGGATTGTATATATACTTTTATAAATGAAAAACTTAGTTTTAAAAGTAACAGAATGAAACCTGGTCAGACTAGTGGCAAGGGCTAAAAACTTTCGGGTTCAGCAGGGTGCGGTTTCACTAACTGCTACAATTTTATATATAATATAGAATTTATACAATTTTATCACTTAAAAGAACTTTTGTTTTGTTTTAAAATGTTTTTGCATTTTGTTGTTGTTGTTGTTGTTAAATCAAAAAAGAATATCCGAATATCAAGTCATAATGTTTTCGGCTACTTGAAATCAGTTTAGTGGGAGACCTTCCGCAATTATTCATTTTATTTTGTTTTGCTTTTTATTTTTCGTTTGTTTTTCTCTTTTTTTCTTCTTTTTCTTTTTGTAATGTTTATACTGTTAGATACAGGTGTGCTGGTGGAAACTCACTATCACAATAGAAAGATAAAGTAATTACCCTGCAATGTATACACATAAAACATTAATAATTGATACATTGTTAGGAATTGAATAACAGATGAAAGAACATATTGTAATGTTATCAGAAAAAACACTGATATTATATGAAGCACAATTTATAATAGAATGCCTTGTTTCGATGGCTAAATGGAAAATAGTTTATTCAATAGTATAAAGAACAATTTGTGTGGAATCTACTTCAAATTAAAGGTAATTAAAACAAACCCATGTAGAAGTATAACATTTATAAAATTAAACATTTGTTATTTTATGACAGATAAAACAAGTATATGTATAAAGTATAAAATTAATAGAATCTTACAGTTGTTATTTCATATAAAGCGTACTTCACATAAGTCTATGTATAAAATATACTAACACTTGTCATTTCCTATAAATCATACTTTAAACAAGTCTATTTATAAAGTATAACATTATCTTACAGTTATTACTCTATATAAAATGCACTTTAAATGAGTGTATGTATAACATGTATAGAACCAAACAGTTGCCATTTCATGTAAACCGCACTTTAAATGAGTCTATGTATTACATTTGTAGAAACTAACAGTTATCATTTTATGTAAAACGTACTTTAAACGAGTCTATGTATTACATGTATAGAAACTAACAGTTGTCATTTTATGTAAAACGTACTTTAAACGAGTCTATGTATTACATTTATAGAAACTAACAGTTGTCATTTCATGTAAAACGTACTTTAACGAGTCTTTGTATAAAGTATACTGAATAAAATCTTGCACTTGTTATGCCATAATTATAATCTTACATTAAACGAGTCTATTTAAGTATTAATTAAAAGTTCGCATATTAAACATTTCTGGAATGAGTTTAATTACAGGTAATATAGCAGGTTACAAGTATAAAAACTGAAAACGCATATAACAATAAATTCGTAGAAACCGTCAAACAATACGACCATTTTATACATTGAAGTGTGTTATATACTGAAGTAAATTATGATTATATTACATTAAAAACAAGGGACATCATTTGATATAACGATAACAGAGAACTCATTAACTTATACAAGAATCAATTTACAACAAGTATACGTTTATCTATGTAAATGATTAGTAATGTATATAAGTGTTCCAGAAACTTCCTTATCAATAAAAACCCATTTACTTTGCAAGACATTTTGGATAAATGCTCTTTATAAAGTGATATAGACGGGTTTGATTTTCAGAAAAGACCCTCCGTTAAGAGTCTTACGGCATTTTTTAGTACAAGTAGGTAGTCAATCGTTTTTACATAATTCGGGTACGCTGAATCCATTTTTTGCTCTACCACGGCTGTACTTGAAGTCCTTGACCTTCAAAAGGTCAAATCAAAATGGCCACCATTGTCCTTCACAATCTACTTAAACAATTATTTTTTTCTGGTACATATCGTATCGTATTTCCGTTAATCTACATGGAATAAAGTTTCAATTACTTTAAAGAAAAATTGGCTGATAATTATACATGCTTTACACATTGTCTGCTATGCCGGCCATCTTTGATTTTAAAATGGACACCTTTTTAATAAATATAAGTAAAGTGCTTTTAAACAAATGGATCCTTCTGTAGGAATGAGTATCGATATGAGCAACATGTCATGTCGAAATGTACACACTGTGTAGATATACTGCACACTTTAATTTACATCATTACTTCAAACTATCACAGGTCATTCTTTTTGGACAATTAATCTATATCAGGTATCTGAGATCCAAAATGTCTTACATAAAACCTGCACATTTTAATTTACCATTACATGTTTAAGTAATCTGTATTTTGATAGAATAGCATTTGTGTAAACCTTTATGTACACTAGATCATTTTATAATTTGAATGCAAGGAGTCAAGGTCAGTATGTAAATATTTAAAAATTGCCTGTCATCTTCACAGGTCAGCGACTATGTCTTTGAGCCCGCATGTCTTTGCAACAATATCTTTTGTACGACCCGATTTCAAATAGAAAAAACAACAACAACAACAGAATCCCAAAACAGCGATCAAAACGGCAAAATTGAAAACGATTTAGGCTCGATTTGATTGAGCCTGTACATGGACGTTACTGGAAATTGCAAAATACCGTCCAAGCACCCTAACACCGGCCTACGCAAAATTCATATATCAAAGGGGGAAATTGTGAGATTTGAAATTTAGAAACATCCGCAGATGTGTTTATACGATACTTTTTATTGTTGTATTGATATAGCTACTTTATATAGGGTCGTATTTATCAATCAAACTTTCAACATGCCTAGACATGGTTAAAAACAGATCATCTATTTATTAATTGAAATAAACTCAAATAAATGGTAATAGAGTCATTTTAATCTTTATTATCTTTCACCTTGAAAAAGTCTCGCAAACATAAACCATTAACAGTCTACGAGCTTGCACTGTCTTACGGTTAATGAATAATATAGAGTAAAACATTATAGGTCTACCGCGGGTATTTGATGATAGTACATGCATAAAAGATTAGACAGTTAATTGATACCAATTCTGCAATTAATATATTGACGATTCACTGCTGTTTACACTTTTTTATTAACACAGAATGACTTGATAGAGCATTTTGTTTTATTTTGCTACTAAATTATGTAAAATATATGCCGTCGAAGCCTATGTCTTTAAATTTTATTTACTTAACTGATAATACGAGTTTTTCCGTTTTGTCTTAATTCATTGGTATTTATTCATTGTCTTAGTTTATATCAACGTCTACATTATAATTATGTCACTTTGCCAAGGATGCTGCACCTTATTCAATCTCATGTTTTAAAATCATTCAAGTGACTAAGATATATTCAAATCTTCATACTTATTCTGTTCTTGGTTATCTTTCAAGAAATTGATGAGTATCTTATTTCATTATGATATAACATATTTTTGATATCATTTTATCTCATATTTTTTTCAATTTTCACCTCATAAAATTACTTTGGTATTTCTTAGTGTTATTTGAGTCACTAAAATTTGTACCAACTATTTTTGGACTACCCTGACAATTATGTAAAACAAAGATAAACAAGGGCATGCCACTTGAAAGGTCTCCGAAGCTCGGCTCAGTTAAGGATCCATTACCTTTGTTGCTGGGTTGTGTTGGGGCTGCGTTTATTAAATGTCACTTTTCTGTGTTAATCTTCTTTAATTTCCATTTTTTACATTGAAGGCATGGTCACTGTAGTCTTACAAGTTTTACAAACATTAGAAACATTAAGAAGCTTTTATTTATATCATCAGTATTTCTTATTATTTTAAAAAGCATCCATGAATAAATGACAAAGATATAGACACAACCATCAATGTTCTAAATTGACCTATCTAGCTATCAACCTAGTGTTTAAGCATTACAAGTAGTCCTAATTTGCCACAAATTTATGCCTAGTTACGCCAATATCCATCCATTGAATGACAGAATTCATGACCGGACATGACCTTCAAAATATTTATATGAAATGAAATATGACCTTTAATGTCTGAAATCTTACTTTATGCGATAATTCTTTTCTCACTCAAGACAAATTGTTTCAAAGTACCACGTATTTATTCTTAGCTCCCGCTGAATAACACATATATGGACTGGACATGGCCACAAATGCACTCTCATATCATGACTTTTGAAATGCAATTGTGACCTTGGAACTTTTGTCTACTACATGTCGTCTTATAAAGAGGCGCCATATTTATCCAAAAATGATTTTTAATTCATCCATGAATGACAAAATCGTTAACCAGACTTTTTAGAGACTTTAAGGAAATATTTTGTTCGAAGGGAAAGTATGATTTTGGTCTTTGATTTACATCATCAGCTGGGTTTTACATGTGACTCATTGTCCCAATGTGCCATATATTTATGCATTTTTTTATTATTTATGAATTATTTCAAAAGGCATCAATTAATGAGAAAGTTATAGATCGGACACAAACATCTTGTTACGTTTATATCATGATATAGAAGTTTAACTGTAGACATAACCCTGCTTGCTGCTCGTGCATGACACGACCTTTTTCAAATTACACATTTGCGCAAAGTTATTGTCGTTCCAGGACGGCGGCCTATACAATTAACAAGATTTAAATAATTTTACCCGAACTCCGCCTGCTCTAGGCCAATCAAAACAGATAATTTAATATGACATGATAACAAAATAGACGAAAAAAGTCCTAACACAGGGGCCTCAACCACCATGTTCTTGTCGGGTTACATGTAAGCAAATGAAATACTATCCTCATGCACGAAGCTCGGCACTAGTATGTAGAGGCTTCTATGGGATAAACACCATATGGAATATTTCTCTTACAAGAAGAAACTTTAACTCTATTATTCAGGAAAGTAGTCTATTTCATTAAAAAAAATATTTTTCTAATGCTAGCCTGGATGGCGATTCCTATATTACTTTTGGAAATACTAAGACTTTTTTTAAATATCAGGTCGTGCATGAAAAATTGTTGACCGGGTTCCCCACTTATGAACTTTTACAAAATTGCCTTTCTTGATAGACATGACCCTGATCTTTGGACTGTTGAATTGGCTCTCAAGCATTACACGTCCAAGTACATGTTCTTGCGCAATTGACATTGACATAAGCAATAAACAAACAATTTTCATGGTATCCCTGTTTGAAGATTAAGTAATAATATAAAGTATATCATTTCCAAACCCGTTAGGGGGCGTGAGTGATGTTGCACTTATTCATTATCACTCATGTACAGACTCAATCAAACCGAGTCTGCAATTCTTATGTTATTTTGTTGTGATTGATGCTTCCGAGGGATCACTTTGTTTCCAGAATTTTTTACTATTTCAAAATTCATCTCTAAATGACAGAATACTAAAATGCACATCTTTATTCAAGCACTTTCAAGTCTTACTTGAGGAGTTGAGCTTCACACCTGAGTCTTTCTTATGACATTGTATCAATGTGCCACACATTAATGCAATTATTTCAAAATCTATCCAAAAATGATAGATATGGACGGGATTAAAAACGGACTGACAGGGACAAGCTCTTACTGGGAGATTTCTGAAGATGTCTGTTATCTTCATGTTAGTTCCTTACTCCAAAAGCAGCCTTTTGCCTCCCATAATCAATGATTCATCCTATAGGTCGGGGGTATACGGCATTAATCTTAAAGCCAAATTGTGATCGCAAATATCCCTAACTGACACAGGAGGACGCTCGGACAGATAGACAGACGGACAGATATTTGAGCAGGTCCCCCCTCAGGACGATAGTTCTAAGAAACATCGCAATAATTTAAAAAACATGCATTGTATTCTTAGAAGTATAAAAACATCTAAATGACAAAAGTGAACGCGAATATGACTCTCATTTACGTTGTATTAGGGTATAAATTGTGACCTTTATTGCACTATTAAGTTTGTAGTTTTAATGGATGTTTTTCAAATTCTTCCTTTGGAAGTCTTAATTAGTATTACTGCACTTCTAATAAAAGAAAACATGCCTAGTAAAATACGTTCTTGTGCGTGTTTACTTTAATTATAATACAGTGTATAAAACATAGGAAATTTTCCGCCATTTTGAAATCCAAGATGGCTGCCGCAATAAATTTTATTGTTTCTATATGAACAGTATATTATCAAAGTTTAATTCAAAAGCATTTGTATGATATACCATATACCGTTGAATAAATAACAACAACAACAACAATATCTGCAGCAGAGGCAGCAGCAGCAACAACAACAACAACAAACCTAAATAACATCATTTCTTTCCTTAACTATGAGATTTTCCTGGATAAACCTGTTACGAACATAAGATGTCTGTTTATCAACCTGTTGAACAAAATTGATTGATTACACACGTGTTTTGAGAGTTCGAAGGTTGTTAAATATGATGCTAAAGTAAAGAATGTTTATATAGTTTTGTATATGAATTTAGACTATGTAAATAGCCCGTTGCATCAAAGCCCTTCTAAATATTGTAAATGAAGTTAATGTGTTTGAAAAGTGACACTTGCTTAATCTTAAACCAAAACAATTCAATGCGTACATATCATATAAAAGCAAAAGGTCACATATATATGTGAATGGAAGTACTAGTATGCGACTATACATTGAATAAATGTTCCATGACATAACACGAACGTGGTGCTAATGAATATAGTATAAGATACCAAATGAGCAAACGATAAAAACATGTATCAAAATACATGTTGTTAATCATATGTTTTTTTTTCAATTATCTATTTAATGGTTAGAATTTTGAGTAAAAAAATAGCACAATAATATATACACTATCGAAATAATAGTAAAAAGACCAACCACTGCCTAAAATAATTACAATATTCCTCCAAACGTGTATAAAATATTGCCAAAAACAAACGTTAAACATGTGAAAATCGTGCAAAACAGGCAACAACAAACTACAATGAAATATAAACTGACAGATGCCTGTTTTTTTTTTCTTGGGAAAATATTTGACCTCCAAGATGGTGCCGGTAGATTGTATATGATAAAGATTGTTAATGATTTACTATGTAAATGCACATAATGTCATAATTAAATGAGCCGCGTGACGACAAAACCAACGTAATGCGTTTGCGACCAGCATGAATCCAGACCAGCCTGCGCATCCGTTTCTCTACTTGTTATAGGGTTTATAAGCGAACAGCATGGATCCTGATCAGACTGCGCGGATGCGCAGGCTGGTCTGGATCCATGCTGGTCGCAAACGCATTACGTTGGTTTTGTCGTGACGCGGCTCAAATATCATCTTTATCTTTATCTCTTTTTTGACAAACATCGTTGACGTCATGTGGCGCTTCTTTTTTATAAGCGGGCAATTAGATGCATTATATTTCTAAAATCTTAATTGAAACATTGATATCGTGATTACATGTACGTTGCACCCGAACTTAAAAAAATTAATGTTTTGTTGTTGTTGTTGTTGACAAGCATTCGCTTGGTTTTTAAAAAAGAAATGTAAAGGAAATAGTTACACAAATTATAACATATCTATAATGATAATAATGATGAGTGTGCAACAATTGTTAACAAACGTACACATTTTTACGAATATTTTCGTTAAACGCAGCACAAATTAAATATTTTATAATTCTCACGCTAATATTTTACTTTAAGGTTTGCTGATGCTATTTTATTTGACGTGTAACACCTATATATTAAATTATATGCCTTCAACATCAGGCCTAAGAGCTTTCTGTATGATTAAGATTGGATGCTCATTAATAAATCATGTTTATGGAAGGGATAATTATCTAGAAAATACGGTTGCCATTAACATAAATGTCAATATTCAACATAGACTTCATCGGACTGACATTTATTAACCAGTTCTAATTTATACCAATCATTTAAGCGTATTGTTTTGTACTTTTCCCCTAGGAATTCAGAAGAATAAAGCAAAAACCTCTGATTTAGTGTGTAATTTGTTTTATATAAATTAACATATACATGCAGCTAGTGTTATAATATGAAATGCTAAGCTACATTGTTTGGTGAACGCTCAGTCACCTTTTCATTTGTCTTCTCCACAATGGTCACTGTCATTTGGTATTTTATATCGGCGTGTATACCTGTATATATATGTATAAGGTAAACGGTAAGACTGTAATCAAGCAGCAACTGGTAACTTCCAAGAGATTATATAGCTAAACAGTCATAATTCAATAACTTGTTCCATAAAATATGACAAAAGGCAATGATTTTACCAATATACTGTTCCGTCTCATATTAAATATAATGCTATCTCAAGAGATATATTAAATTGCTAATATGTACGTAATATTTTCCATTATATTTTTATCTTATATTTTCTCTGTTACAGGATATACAAAGAATGAACAATAAGAGATAAATCTAATGGAAAGCAGACGGCACCCAGGGAGTAAAAGTAACGATAATGGCAAGAAACAGGTCGTTCCGCATATCAAAATTTCTGCTGTAAAAAGCGACGCAAGCTCCAAAACACAGACTCAGAAAACTGCACCGAGGAGCGGAAATACTGGTTCAACCACGTCCTCGCTAACTGTGAACCAAGCAAATTACCGACATAGAAACGCTAACGATTCAAATAAAGAAAGAATCCAGCAACAGCCAAACCGTGATGATGCACGTCAAAAACATGCAAGCAATCATGCGCCAGAGAAACAAAATAAAACTAAAAACACGACACCAACGAAATCAGAAGACAAATCTATCAAAAACAAAAATTCGTCCTCGAATGATGCAAAACCGGGCAAAATTCCCATCCGCCGTTGTGCCTCAATTGATGTCGGCGAGCTAAATAGAAAGAAAAAGAGCAAACGGAGTAAAAAGAGGCAAAAGGAACTTGACAAAGAGACGCTTCGTGCTGTACAAAATGCGATTAAGAAGTCCGAAGCACAAAAACCACCTCAACGAAGCGGAAGTCTGGGTAACAGGCCCACCAGTCTTAAATTATCGCATACAAACAATGTAATTGATAATAAAACCGTCTTTCCAACACCCGTTCCAAGCAAACGACATTCCAGTCCACCAGTTAACGGGCAAAATGTAAGAAAAAATAGTGTTAACCTCAACTCTGTTTCCCCTGACATATCACCAAACGATACGTCTGCAATTTTACCGCCAAAACCAAAACACAAACTGAAAGCAAAGAAAAGTAATTCAGACAGTGTGTCTATTGATCTTTCGGACTCCGAAGAAAAAAGCTGGTATAAAACATTTGAAGGTGAAGGATACCGTAAACACGGTCTTAAATATACTTTCCCGAGTTCGCCTTACTTCAGGCTTAGCACACCTGTGATACGAAGTACTTGGATAAAAGTGTTAGGTTTAATTGCATACATGTTTGTTGCGTTCATAGTATTTTGTCCGTTAGCAGCTTTCTTACTTGTGATGTTTCCGGTTTGTATATTCCTAAAAACCACGTTTAAATGTTGCTGCACGTGTTGTAGCGTTCAAAGTCACGAATGTTGTGTCTGCGGACAGCGTCTCTCAGTGACAGAGAAATTCTGGATAAGAACTGAATTGAACACCCCGCTTGTAGTCCAGAGTTTAATCATCATTGAATATGGATTATCAGTCCCTCAAGTGATTAATATCATTAACAACAGAATAGTGTTAGCTAAAGGTGAAGATGGATGCCGACTGTATCCTAAATTTTCACAAAAGGTAGTTCACACATGCTCAGATTATGTTTGGCAAGAAGACCGGAACTTTTTTATTCACAATCACGTGTTTGCAATGCCAAAAGGAATAGAGTCTCTCGAGGACCTTCAGGATTATATATCGGATTTAGCGTCTAGACCATTTGTACCCGACCGACCTCTTTGGGAAATACAGGTCCTAACTGACTTTGGAGATGTCCGAGATACTGTAGTGTTATTCCGGATGCACCCATGCCTCACGGATGGTGTTTCTATGGTGAAAATACTTTATAAATCTTTAGCTGATGTAGATTCTGTAACAACAGTTCCTCCTAATTTTGGAAGGGAAACTTGCTGTGATTACATTAAGTCTATAATAGACGGGCCATTTAAATTTGTAGGTAAATTTCTATCTAAAAGAAACGATTTTAATCTCTTACATGGTGAACATATTCATCTCTCAGGAAAGAAAGTTATAACGTGGTCAGAACCATTTAGCTTGTCGTCTGCTCTGAAAATAAAGCAGGTGACAAGAAGCACGCTCAACGAAGTGTTCATGTCGGTAGCTGCTGGCAGCATTAGGAACTATTTAATTCTAAACGGGGTTGAAAATCCTTATGATATGCAGTCAAGCATTCCAGTTTACTACGGTGCTAATAAGCATGTTTCCGGTATAGGTAATGACGTCATGTTGATAAACGTTACTCTTCCAACGAACACCGAAGGCGTTGTCCCGAGATTATGGCAAATGAAAGATAGAATGAATGAGGTGAGAGAAGCTTCTATATTCTCTATAGGAAGAAGAATATTTAAATTATCTTATCATATGTTGGCAGAGTCTATGTGGTCTAAACTGTGGATGTATTTGTATGAAAAGTGCACTTGTGTTGTATCATCTTTACCTGGACCGGAAGTAGATCTGCGTATCTCCGCAAAGCAGATCAAAACAATATTTTACTGGTTCCCTCCAGTTCAAAAGATGGCGCTTGCAATATCCTTTTTTACCTATGGGGACCAGATACAAATGGCAGTGTCGGCGGACAGAAATGTTCTTCCTAATCCAGAAATTATCACTAAGGACTTTATTTATCAGGTATGTTTTATGTATAACATTTTGAAGGAAAAATAATAAGACTTCAAATACTTAACATCTCTTCCCTTCCCCTCCAATTCATCTTCTAAATCAATTAAATAAAGGTGCAAAATACATTTGCAGAAGATAGGTTGCACAGTGTCTCTATCAAGGCATAACAAATATCGTTGTAATTCCTAACGTGATAAAGAACCATTTATGTGTGCCACACCCATAACAAGTATACACCAACTCAACGGTAGATATGTACACAGTAAACGTATTATTGCTCCAAAATAACAATGCAAGTTGTTAAGCTGTGTATTAACAAAAAGCAACATAATGTTAAAAGTGCATCCAATAGTAGTTATGATGGCTTTAATCATACTGCTTGATTATTAACATTACTAAATATAACTTCTGTGAATGAATTGAGACCTTGTAATGCTTCCTTGACATTTGACGATATAATTATTTGTTCGTGAATTGAATGTTCTATATTCGTTAACGCACTTCAATATTTTCATTGTCGAAATTCCAAGAAAGATGACATTATCTAAGTATTGATTATCCATCTATGTACAAGTTAATGAAACTATTTATAGTGTATACTATTCTTTCTGTCATGATTTGTCTTTCGTTTTTCTAACTTTCTTTCATTTAAGTAAATTGGTTGAATCGACATATTCAATATTTTTATTTACATGATCTTTCTTTTTTCTCTCTTTTACAAGTTGTTGTATCTATTTGCACTATTGCACTATACGTAAGCCTGTTTTTCATTCATTCACACAGATAGCTACGCAGAGCAAGTTTTATAGTTCTTATCAAATAACACAGTTATAAAGATAACAATTGAAGCTTGAAAATTCAGTTTGATAGTTTTCGAGACTTGTTCATTGAAAAGGTAGAAATGCTAACATTTGGCAGCTGACCAATGACTCTTGATATCCTGAGCTCATTTTGCTACCTTTAATAAGGGTAAAAACCTTATACATTGAAATACTTTATAATTGTTTTTAAAAATGCTTTTTATTTTCGAATTATTGATTGTAAGATACCCATGCCGCTATATAAGTTTATAAGAATCTTATACCGGCTGCTGGAGGGTAACTGTTTACCGCGGTAACGTGGCTCTGCCGAGTTTCATATAAATAGATTTTACTGTCTGTGACGATAGCTGGTGTTTGATTCTTTTTCTTGCATTTTGCATAAACTTAATCATATCTCAGAAAGGAATTACGACAACTAATATTTTCATGTATCACCTTTTTCTTTTCATAATAGCAAAACGCCATCATCCTAAGAACGCAATTCATTCATAAAGGTGCACGGGAATGACGTCATTTAGAGCACGCGACTTGTCTTATAAGACAGTTTTTCTTGCAAGACAATCCTGTCTGATATGCAAGAAAAAAACAACGATATGACTGGGCCGTGCTTATGCTGTGTCATAATATAATATGTGTGATATAAACATATAGTGTAAACACTTAATGTTAGGTCATAATATTTGCGCGTCAACTATGCATTGTTTTTACTTGGGGACCATATGCCGCTTTTCATGGAATGGCACTAACGTGTCACATTGAAGGTTCCATGATAACCGCCATATGAACACATCTGCGGATGTTTCAAAATTCTAAATTTTATCAGTTCATGTTAAATGTTGAATTCTGCTTAAGCCGGTGCTAGGGGGCGTGGACGGTAGTTTGCACTTGACAGTACCGAGCCTGCAACATTTTCAATTGTGTCGTGTTGGGCCTTCTTTAGGAATTCTTATTTCACTCTATTTTATATTGGATGGATATTATGAAATGTATTCACTAGATGCTTGCACAATTTAATTTTATTCAAATCGTTCAATAACTTCAGTGTAGATCCTATACACATTCTTCAATTTTATCTTTTATCTTGTATAGTTTTTGCATCAAAAACTCGTCTTGCATTACTAAAAGGACACTTAATGACGTTTCATATTTTGTATTTTGCAGTCTTTTAAATGAATCAATCGAAACCAACGTTAATAGTTCACTCAGTTTAAACAGTGTGATTAGACTGATAATCTCATTGAAACTATATTATTTATAATGTATGTACATGTTTTAATGCTTTTACATTTGTTGCTCTTGTGGTCACCATAATACAATATTATTAGCGAATTTCAGATTAATATAAATTGGGGTTGTGGAATTTTTTCTAAAAAACAAAAATTGCTAATCATTTCATTGTTTTAGAAACAGAGATGATCTAATAATAGATAAGATTAATTAACAAAGAACACTCCTGTATTGAAACTTTCAGGTGCTTACATATGGCAACAATAGATAAATAATCTTTGATGATGGCTTACCTTTGAGTTACATTGTTTTCATCTTTTCATGATGCTAGTAGCAAAATACCTGTTTGCATCTTGTTGTCGTAGTAACGGATTCTAATCTAGACATTCCTTTCATAATTCACTAATAAAACGAATCTCAGCAAAAAGCAAGGCACGTATGACGTATAAACGCACATCTTCACAATTTTCTGTTACAATAAATACAACGCCAAATAAACGGTAGAATATAATTCATTTCAGTGTTAACAACCCGTCAAAACATTGATATTAAACATTGCAAGGTTGTAGCTCTTTGTAACATATTTTTATAATTCGCCTCTTTTCATGCAGTCAAATAAAAACAATTCGAGAGACCAATGTTTCAGAAGTCCTTAAATAAAACATCAGATTTTTTTTATTCTAGTATAATGCATATATCCGAGTTTAATAACCCAAATTGTACGGCTATGTCCAGATGTTACATTCTTAAAATGATCCGATGGATATCGATTCTTTGACATGTTAATAATAAATAGGAAATACTAAAACGAACTTTCAATATACTAGAAAATAAAAGTTAGTTTGCTTAGCTTAGTTAATTTCAGAATTGATTTCTACCAATGTATAATGAAGATGCCGTCTCTAAAAGAGTTCATTTGAAGTATTCAATCGTACCTGGGATTCAACATTGTCTTTTGTGTTGTGTTGGACAATCCTTTCAGCTTCACTTTCTACATTTTTATTGGTTAGACGTGAACAATGTTCTTCTCATTACTTTGTCCAGTTCAAGTGATTTTTCTCATGTAAACGATTACAATTTTATTAATGTTTTTATTCGTTTAACGGCGCACCAACACAGTAAATGTGATATGTCGCCGAAACACGAACGGTGATTTTAGCTGCTAACATCGGGTGTTAAAAACTTCAAAGCAACACCGGGGGTCAAAACCACCTCACTTGCTGGAGCTAAGAAATTCATATACTCAAATTAATCGAATCCATTTTCCTTTTACGATCACACAGGGGTAAACGGCGGCTCTTATGACTCAACCATTAAAGGCAACACCTCAGCAACAAGGGGCACAATTTTCTTGAACTTTTGAATTAAGTTAATTTGTTATCGTCATCAAAGGGCAATGAATCGGATTAAGATATCTATATAAAGACATACCACAAAGTAATTTAGCCGGTATACTTGTTTACACTTACTAAGCACTAACTAGGCTGATACGATTGTTTATCATTTATACAGAAATGGTCCAGTCAAAAGCTAATTCCTGACAAATACATTCAATAAATGTAGGGTGTTCCTTTTTTATAAGATTAACACTTATGATTAGTAGGTTTATATTTATATAGTGTATCAGAGAACTATAATAACACTATAATAACAATGTTTAAAATAGTAATTGTCATTGTGGAAAGTAACAGTAAATAAAATCCAGAACTATTTTTGCAATTAAGTTTGGTTAATTACTGTTACTGTAAACTTAATATTTACATTTTGCATATACATAATCAATCACTTCTAATTCCTTTAATATGTTTGCCAACTCAAATCATACATTATTGGCAGAAGCTTGAAAATATTCTCTCGATTATTTTATTATTTTGATCATTCTTTACAGATAACTCATTAAAAAGTTATAAAATTTAATTATGCATTTAAAGAAGAGGGTAAATGTTTTAAAACGGTACTTCTGACTTCAAAATCATTCGTAAAATTATAAGTATTTGGAAATTTTATCTTTCACTGCCGAGATCGATCGTTGCTCCTGGCATGTTTGGCTTTTAAAATTTTAATACTTAATTTCGCTTGAACGACTTAAATGACTATATCAATGAATTAAATTATTTATGAAATTAAATTATCAATATAATTAATTTTAAATGTTAAATGTATTATTGCTATTAGGCGAACCAAGCAATTAATTTATTTAAAACCAAACAAATAAAATTATGGAAATAAAAATTATTACCTGATATAAACATCACCCTTGGTTCCTAGTTCCCTTATCTTCTAAAGAAACATTGTAGTTATATTGGGCGTTCTTTATCTAGAATAACAAGTAACTCATTTTGCAATATTGGGGTAGAAGATTTCGAGTGCATTGTACGTAAGTTCTTAAAGTTTTAATTAACATACGGTGTTGGTCTACAATACTTTCTAGAGACTAGGATATCTACATTAAAATGGTGTTATAAAATGAGACAAAGTGAAACCTAAATAAAAAAAAAGAATAAATAAAGAAAACTAAATATATAGAATAAAGAGTAACGTTTATACATATGCACGGATTTACGCCGTCAACAACACCAAACAACGCAAAACATGCAGTTGGGCACCGCTTACACCACACAATTTAAATAAAGGGGAAACTTAAAAAGTTTGAAGAGCGAGCAAGATGCCAAACTAACTACAACATAAACAAACACTCTCTAATAAGAATAGCCCACGATTATATAGATCGCTGTCATTCCGAATTACCAATCATCCCCCTGTGATATTTATTTCACTCCTGTAACATGATCTATTTGTGCCACTTCTTCTGATAGGGATGTTGTAACAAACGTTGGGTGATCAATATACTTAACATTTAACGATGCTCTGAAACAAGCAATCAGTGACTGGTCTCTTAGACGTAATTCATGTCTATTGTTCAATATTTAAGATGTTTTTCCGACAATTAGATGCTTTTCGCCAACGTTCTTGTTAGAAAAGACACAATAATAGAAGCTGATTTAAGTCTCCACTTCGTGTAATGTACCATTACCACCTCACATATCACTAATGATTTCTTCTATCTTCACAAAGAAAGCAACTGATGAATTCATTCCTATTTAAAGTCATATAAACTGACACGATCTTGTTTTGTAGAATTTTATGTATATAATGCACTATCTTTCTTACTATGATCAATTTGGAAAAGAAACTAATAAGGTGCAAAGTGCTTAGTTCAAAATACGAGTTTTATGAATTAAAATTGTTTAAATTGCTTGATGTAATCAAATCTGACAAATTCACATAAAACGTCTTAACGAACTTCACAGATTTATGAAGTTTTTGATACAAAGACACTACGATGCCAAATTAATTTATTAATTTTTTTCAATGAGTAAGTCTGCTTAGCGAAATCCAAGGAAAATGGTCTTTTCCGTACTTCATTTCAGTGTTATTGTATTTTTCTAGTCCTTCGAGATCATTGATTCCAGCACTTTTGAGTGTTAAAAATTGATTGCCGCTCAAGCCGGTGCTAGGGGACGTGGGGGATGATGCACTTTTTCATTATCCCTCGTATACAAACTCAATCAAACCGGATTTACAATTTTCATGTAATTCTGCTGATTTAAATGCTTCCAAGGGATCACTTTTTTCCAGATATGCTATCGTTTTTGAAATTGGTTTTAACCTATAACCTACTGTAGGCAACATATTATACCAACGTGACTAGTGCACTGCACTGTTCGCTATTCAGTCAGTAATTATTTTAAAATTGTTTACAACATTTATTATTAGTTTTGCCGAGATTGAAAGATTAACAATGACATTCAGGATATTTTGCGGGGTTAATGTTAACAATCTTTGCAGATATATTTATTTGCAGATGTATTTATACAATGCAATAATGATAGCAAAGCCCTCAATGCAATGATTTCGATAAATATATGGCCTTGGTGAGTATAATATGTTTGGAACTTATAACTATACGATTTAAACCTGCCTCTTCCTTTCAAAAATGTTTTATAAATATATTTGGATATAGCAGATGGTTTTCTACTGACAAGTTTAAAAAGTGAAGTATTTCGTTAGAAGATGCATAAAATGTCTTAATTAAAGAAATTAACGCTTTCAAGTTTTATCAGACTCCAGTAATGAAAGGCAACACGTTATCAATAGATCAGTAATCGATGACGCGAATCTTCCGTTAAACTTACATTGTTTTGATGTTTTCAAGATGCTGGTAGCAAAATGCCCGTTAGCATCTTGTTGTCGTAGTAACGGATTTTTTCTTAACATTCTTTTTCTCAATTAGCTAATTCTATAAACATTAGTAATCTAGAAAAAAGTTCAAGTTTCTCTCTGGTCATTATATAAAATAAATTAACAGTTGTATTTGACAAATTGCTGATCAATTAG
This sequence comes from Ruditapes philippinarum, assembly GCF_026571515.1. Classification (NCBI taxonomy): domain Eukaryota; kingdom Metazoa; phylum Mollusca; class Bivalvia; order Venerida; family Veneridae; genus Ruditapes; species Ruditapes philippinarum. Next base: position 131,877 of record NW_026855571.1, read on the forward strand.
AGAAAAAATGAATTGTCAGTTAAAAATATTTCATTCTAAGCATATTATAGTATTTTTTAAAAGGATGACCATAAAGTTCTAAGGATATTTGTACACCGTGTTTCGACCTGTTCAACACTGCGATATCTTATTCTATATAACATACATAATCTGAAATATTGTTGTGTATTCCAACATTAATGTCGATATACAATAACGAAATATTGGGTGTTTAAAGATGTGATGTATGTGGTAATGGTCAAGACGTAGGTTTAGTGCTCTGTTAAAATGTGTTAATATTGTTGGAATTACTACACTTTTTGGATCAAAATTTATATGTGGTGAATGAGTATAAAAGGAACTATAATTATTTGCTTTAAAACATGTTGTAAGTTGGACAGAATTTGAGTTATTTGGATGTTAAAAACTGTGAGTTGTTTAAAATTTTCTCGATAGATACATGTAAATACCTGTCTTCGTAACGCTTGATTTAATTCTTGACATTGTATATATTCTATTGTTGGTCAATGGATTATGATGTAATAGCAGTGGTCACCTGTGCCTGCTGGACATTATAGCTTATAAAATCTACGGAAGCGTAAAGTGGTCATAAACAAAACAAAATATATTACAGACGCTTATAGGATAAGCTTATAATAAGAAAAACATATACATATATGTAAAACAATGGGAGTTGATACAACTACATACAGAGCAAGAATTGGAACTTTTGCATTAATTTGTAAACCTCACAAGAAAAAACCTAAATATAGCAAATATAATAAGTTCACTAAAGGGACAGACATCCACCTAAGAACCTTTGCATGTAGCTTATACGCTTTGATTTGCGTACTAGTTCTCTATGGAGTTGTGACGTCGAAAACATGCATAGTTAACAATTTTTCTTCGCCAAACGCAGATATATGCAATTTTGTCATTCACTATTACGCAAGGATCTATGCACGGAGATGTTTCATCATGTATCCCATATGGTTATTTCAAATATTATCCGAAACGTCTGCTTATATTGTCATCAGATATTGAAACGAATCCTGGACCTGGACCTGGAACAAAGTCGGGTCATCGTCCTGATGAAAATACTCGGTTAATCCTTAATGCAATAGAGGAAAACAAAAGAAGAAGTTAAATATGTAAAGAATCAGGTTGATTGTGTTAAGAATGAGATAGGATGTTTGAGAGAAGAAATTGTTTCCATTAAGTCAAAAGTTGAGAGTTTAGAATATGGTCAAGAGGTAATTGCTAATGATGTTGCTTCATTATCTATAGCTGATGATCAAAAAGAGGAACGCTTACTAATTTAGAATTACAACTTAATTTTATGGAATCGGAGAGATTGAAATCATCCTTAAGAATATTTGGTCGGCAAATTCGATCTGAAAAAAATTCACGGGAGTGGGGTTATTTTTATAAGGTTTATTTACGGAAACCAGTTTCTTTTAATGAAATTCTTTATAAGTAAAAAAGGGGTATTTTAAAGAAGGGAGCAAAAATTTCCCCGTACCCCCAAATTGAAAATTTGTGAAAAAAAAATTTAAATTTTTAAATTTTAGGGAACAACAGAAAAAGGCATTCGATACAAATATTGTCCTTTTTTTAAAACGAAAGCAATGAAGAAGAAGCAGAGGGGCTTTTTATACTTTTAAAAGGGTAAACTTATACTTATAAACCCGGGTAAAAGCAAGGACGGATTTTGATGCACATCGGGTTTTAAAGCGTGCAGTAGATTCGGGAAAAAAAATCAGGAAGACGCATCAATAGGATTTTGTAACGACGGGTGAAGAAAGCGGGGTTGTTTGACAGGTGTGAAAAAGGGAAAGGGCCAAACCCCAACTGTTTACGGGATTAAAAAATTTTGTAGGGGAATTAAAAGGGGTTTTAAAAGAAATTGCAATTATATTTTATTGTTTTTTTGAAAATAATGATTTATTTTATTAAAAGAGACTGGATCTTGACCCAAATTTTGTGAAAAAATTTTAGATTTTCGTTTTTTCATCCCCTAAAAATTCATATCTGCGGAAACCAAGGGGGTAAAACATTTTTGTTAAAAACACTTTTTCTAAATATTTAAACGGTAGAATGAATTTAATTTTGGTTAATTTATCGATAAATCATTTTTTGAGTTAGAGAGAGATAACTAATGGTTCATTTAAATACCCCCCCCAGATGTTCCCCCTTCTAAACGACATTATTGACAGGATTTTCAGCAACTTGAACATTTTTTAATAAAAAAATATTTGATTAAGCTAAGTTTAAGGGGGCTTTAAAATGCGAGAACAGGGGGTCTTTTTATTTTTCAACGATACGAATGTATCTGACTAAAAAAATTTTTAAAAAATTTGATAAGAATGGGGTTTAAAAAGAGTCCTCGAATATAAAAAAAATAATTTGGGGTGAAATTTTAAATTTTTTCAAATATTTTTTGGGTTTTATTTTAAAAGGCGGTTGGGAAATGTACTGAATGAGGCTTCACATTTAAATCAAAAAGATGCAGTACCAGATTATTTTATTGGTTTTAAAAAATATTTTTTTAGCTAAAAAAGTTTTGAAATACAACTAATACAGAAAAACGTCATTTCCCAAACATGATGTGAAGCTTTTCAGTAATTTTAAAAAAATTTAAAGTTAGAAATGAAGTTTTTTTATCTACTAAAAATAATGCAAGCTTATCTAAATTTTTTATCAAAAATATATTTTAAAGGGGTTTTTCTGCTCTAGATACAATGTTAAGGGATCATGATGTTGATATTAAATTTAGTTATGCAAGAATTTGAATCAGTTATTTGTAGTAGTAGTGTACAGTTTGAAAGGGTAAAAAGAAAAAAGGCTAACATTATGAATTGGTTGATAAAGACTGTAAAAAGGCAAAACAAACCACTAGAAAATGTTGAAAAGGTTGAGATGCAAAAGATCGGATCATAACTTAACTTGAATATATACAGAGTAAATGTAATTATAAAAAATATGTGTAGACGGAAACGTCAGTTGTTTAATAGAAAATATATCTGCATAAAGTAGAGAGAGTTCTGTAAATAATTCCAAAAAGTTTTGGTCTGAAGTTAAAAAGGTTTTTAAACAAACCGAAACCATTATGTAATATTTCACTTGACGTTTGGTTTGAACATTTTAGTTCATTATTTTCAAATAATGAGAATGAATATGATATAAATGACATAAGGGATGATAATTGTAATGTAAGTGTAACTTTGATGAAATTGAAGAACTTATTTTTAATTCTAATATCACAGACGAGGAAATTTTACAAGGTATAAAATCTTTGGACATTAATAAATCTCATAGTGGCAAGATTATACCCCAAAACTAGTTTACGGCGTTAATGTTTTATTACCTTTTATATTCGTAACCTTTTTCAAAGATTATATTCACGTGGTGAATTCCCTGATTGTTGGGCAAAATCAGTCATTATACCTTTGCAAACAAAAAAGGAAGTTTTGAATAACCCAAATAATATAGGGGGCATAGCATTATTAGAGGTGTTTAGTAAGGTTTATATATCAATAATTACTAAAAGATTAACATTCTATGTTTGAGGCTTACAGTAAGCTCTCAGAAGCTCAAGCTGGATTTAGAGCTGGATACACTACAGTTGATAATGCTTTGTTTTATATTCTATTGTTAATAAATATTTAAATATGAAAGGAAAATCAGTATATGTAGCTTTTGTAGATTTCCAAAAAGCTTTTGACTCAGTAGATAGAGGTTTATTGTTTGAGATTTTTTAAAAATAAATGGAATAAAAGGTCACTTATTTGAGGCAGTACATCAAATTTATTCGTCAGTTAAAGCATGTGTTAGATCAAATGAGGGGGTAACTGAATCTATTTTCTTTTCCAGTTGGACTCCGTCAGGGATGTAGTTTAAGTCCGGTATTATTTTGCAAATTTCATAAATGATTACAGTCACTGTTTACAAAATGAAAATATAAAGAGGAATTCAGTTATTTCCTGATATTGTTGAAATTTTTTATATTGCTATTTGCTGATGATATTGCTTTAATGTCAGATACAGTTGTTGGGCTACAAAAGCAATTAAATATATTAAACCAGTTTTTGTACACAAAGTAATAACTGTAAATTCAAAAAATAAAATATTTGTTTAAACTGGGGGTCAATACTAGAAAGAAAAAGACGATAACGTTCAATTAAAATTGTTTAATGGGGTTTCATATTTTTGGTAATATTTTTCCAAAAAAATTTCTTTTTAATAAAATGCCGAATCTTTCTAACAAGCCAAAAGGACTTTGATATTTTAAATTTTTTTAGCATGTCATTTTCCATATAAAAAATTTTTTAATTTTTTACTTAAAGGCCCCTCGTAATTTAATGGGGCGGAAAAAGGGGGCCAAAAAACCAAACGTAAGAACCTGCAATATTCATTAAAAAAATTTTTAAATTAAAAAATCAGCTTGAATACCCTTTCTTGGATACAGGAGATTCCCCAGAGCGTGTATGCATCTAAACGGTGCATTAAATTTTGGATAAGATTATTAAATCTACCTAGACATAGATATACTAGACTCTGCTATGAATGCTTGTATATTTTGATAATTTAGGATACCACAATTGGCTAGTGATGTAAGACAAAATTTATATGAAAATGGTTTTGGCTATGTGTGGGAAGTCTCAAAATGTTGTAAACCCCAAAATGTTTTTAATTCAATATGTTCAGAAATTAAAAGATCAGGCAATGCAATGTTGGTCTGCTAGATGTGCTGAAACAAGTAAATTGTGTCATTATATAAATTTTAAGCAGTGTTTTGGGCTGAAAAATATATTAAAGTTATAGATTTTGATAAATTTAGAAAATGTCTAGCAAATTTCCGTTGTTCATCACATAACCTTATGATTGAAAAAGGAAGGCATTTTAACATTGACAAAGAATATCGTGTTTGCATTTACTGTGAAACTACTATTGAAAACGAATTTCATTTTATGATTGTATGTCCTTTATATGCTAATCTTCGTTCAAAATATTTGCCAGATTATTATTTTCGTTATCCAAATATACAAAAATTTTATGATTTAATGTCAAGTGAAAATGTAGATATAATACGAAATGTATCAATGTACATTTATTATTCTTTTAAAGAGAGAGAAGAATTTATCAGTATGTCTGAATAGTGTATATGTACACACATAATTAATAAGTTTTTTAAATATCATATTGTACAGTCTGATCATAACCACATGCAATGTATGTATTATATATGTGATGTTGTATAAATTGTGTTTGGGCCGGAGGCCATATATACAAATAAACGAATTGAATTGAATTGAATTGAAAGATTGATTATTTCAACGTTCAACACTCATTATCAGTTAGTTACATTATATTTATGTTTCGTGTAATCTGGATGTTTAAAAATATTAAAGCAACATAAATGGGGTTTGATTTTAATAATAATGCTATTATATCATTAGGTGACCCATAAAATATGAATCCGGAATAATTTTCATATTTATACTTCAAGACTAAAAATAGTACGCTTTTGAATGAAAGAAACTCCTGTCGTTCAGTATACCACTTAATTTTTATACATACATGCTTATGATGTAATAAAAAATAGGGTAATTTTGGGTTCAATTTTGATCACGAGATGGTGAATAATACCGATAATGATATACTAAAACATTCAATGTTTCATGTATTCATTTCTACAGAAGGTGTATAACGCTTGACCAAAATTTTCTATTTCTATTTATTGACAGTAGTTATATTGCAATAACATCTATCATTTTTTATAGATGGAAACTCTCTATGAACAATTGGGTCACAGGCGTATTCCAGGAGATCAACAGTCAAACAAAAAGTTCGATCTTACTCTACTCAGCACAGAAATAAGACCAGAGGAGACAGCCGCACAGGTAAATTTTGACTTTTTAAATGGATATGCAGGGGTACTTATTAATAGGTTAGCTGTCAATTACTTGCTCTTAAAATGACAAACTGAGGTGGCAAAAATATGTTAAACTTAGAAATATACCCTGTTAAAATGTTATTGGTGCACACACCTTAGTAACCCACATATTAACAAAGCTATTGGTCGAACTTTAATTATGCCATAAATGACATTTAGTTTTAATTGCAAATGGTTTCCTTTAAATCTTCACAAAACAATATTTCCTTACTTTTTCATTTCTCTTGGCTTTGGCGTAAGCACACAATGCATTCATGAAGTGTTTTATATCATACATTTTTATACTGCAAGAAACCGTTGCGTATTTCATCAGGTATCTTTCTATATTTATATACAATGTTCTCTAGCTTAGGTTGTACAACATAACACACAACACTCTATGATAAATTCTGTTATAATCTCTTCAAGAAGTGTGTTGGCAAGTACCTGGTGTATGTAACCAAAACACACCGTCTGTTACAATACGTCTAATTAAGCGCATATACGTATAATTATAATAAAACATTTTGACACTTGTATAACGTCAACTTGTACCATAATACATTGTACAAAGCAGCTTTTTTGGAACTTTGGGTTTCATCAGCAAATATTCAAATTCAAAATGATTGTATAATCGGGGCCCCCACCCCTACACATATAACACAATACATATAATATATAACATTCTGTGGGAAATAACATGACTTATATGTTGTAAAGAAAACAGAAATTATACCAAATTATTTAAAAATATTTTTATGTTTGTAAGAAATTTTAAAATTTTTAGCTAAGTAGAAAATGTATTCTTTTTTTTTTGTAGCAAAATACCCAAAATATACAAATTCTCTAATACTTTTACATTTTGACAAAAAAAACATGAAATTATAAAAAATTAGTTCATTTGGATCTGATAATATACGAAGGTTGTATTTAATCCTTAAGTCATTGTAAAGAGGAACCTAATAAAAAGGACAAAATCTTTTAAAAAAACATTCAAAAAAAAAGGGCAAAACTATATTCAACAGTGTATCATGATATCTAAATTTTTACACCATTAAAGGGTATTGTGAACAGAATTTTTTGCCAACAGTTTTAAATTTTTTTTTAATACAAAAGGCTTTTATGATTTTTTAAAATATAGTTTTTTTAAATTTACGTTTTGGCATAATTTACTATATATAACTTATTCCATTTTGTTATATTTATCCCCTTAAATTTTTAGTATATTGTAACAAAAAAAAACTTTGTTGTCAAACCCCTTTTATTCTCCCAACTAAATAGCCCCTTTGAAAAAAAATGCCCGAAATAGTAGCCAGTTATGATGCCATGTTTTTCTAGGTCTTTCATTCATAACATAACGATCATAGGAAAATGATATTCGTAACCAAAAGAAATAATTTTTTTGCGTATACAGGGGGTTCTTAGGTCACCCAGTTCTGTTTTTACATGATTTGTCTTAAATTTTGAATGTCCCCAAATGAATTCGAATATATTATTTAATGTATTTTATGTAGTTAAAAAAGACTTGCCACTATTGTGTGTTTTTAACCTGAAATATACCCAATTTTAATGTAAAAAGTGTCCTACATTTTAATGCTCAACATATTTTTAACTAAAAATAATTTTGTTTTTAAGCTTTTTATTTATTTATTCATTACTTAATACAGAAAACTGAACCATTAAACAAATT